>NW_024082005.1:224068-389532 GCF_003009895.1 Hyaena hyaena | reverse complement strand
AATCCCCGTCTGAGCGCCCCACTGAAGTTGCCTTAAACACAGCTTCCCAGGCAACCCCCTCGGGCAATTCCAGGCTCCCTGCGGAGCTCTGGGGGCGGAGTCAGAATCGCTGCTTCCTTCTCTGGGTCCGGTTGGCGCGCATGCGCGGGGGCTTGCCTGCCGGGTGCGCTTAGCCCGAGCCCTCTGGAGTGAAGAAAACCGGGTCCCTCTATGGCTCGTCACCGGAAACACGAACTCACAGGCAAATTTCCGAGTTTTTAGCTCTTTGCCTTCCCTCTCGATTTCCAGCCAGCCAGGAGCGCGGACGCCCGGTGTCAGCGCGTCTCTTTCAGGGGCCCCAGCCGCCCGGGAGCTACAATGGCGGCAGGCGCGCCGCTGCTCTGAAATCCAACCTCCAGGAGCGGCACAAAGAAGCAGTTTGTGTGCTCAGCCCCCCCCAGGACCAGTTGGCGCGAGGGGACCTGGTGTGCAGGTATTTGGCAAGTACGGTCTTTCTATGCACCGAGCGGAGGTTTTTCTCCCCCGAGCGGAGGTTTTTCTGTTTCGGACTCTCTTCTTTTCTCCTCTCACTCCCCGCAGAGGGTAGAGGGGGATCGCCTCCCACCCTGGAGTCTCCGATCCCGGCCCGATTTTATCTTTCCCGGTTCGCACTCACGTTAGAAGGCTCTCTCAGTGGATTCTGCGTCTTTTTTCTCCCAATCTCTCAGGTTTTGTAAGGTTTCCAATGGCTTCAGATCTTTTCTGTGTGATGTATGGGCGCGAGTGCAAGTACGGAGCTCCTTACTTCTCCGCCATCTTGCCCTCTCTCCTTCGATATTAATAGTTATTAAATATATAAAAGAATATTCAGTGTCCAGATAAATAAGAAAAAGGCAAATCATGGCCATTATGACAGAGTCAGACAGTGCTCACCAAATGTCCCATGTCCTCTTTGACGTTTTTGAGCGTTTTGTAGTTACGCTGGGTTCTCTGACTAGTTTTGGTTAGTGCGCTATGAGCAGACACGGCATACAGTTACTGGGCCAGAGTAATTAAGAACCAGGGGAACTTGTCTAGCCCTTCTGCCCACCTGCAGCCATTTTGGAGACCACTTGTTCTAGATGGTGAAAGATTTATCTGAATATGAGATAGATTTTTATTGTGTTAGGCCATTGAAATTTTGGCAAAAGCTTGGTGTGTTCTAGAAACAGAAGGCCAATAAACTTGTCCTGAGGGGGACTGGGAAGAAAGTGGCAGGTGATTATGTTGGAGAGGGGTGAGTACCCTTGATCAGGGAGGACTGTGTAGACAATAGTGGAGAGTTTAAATTTTATTTTTAGTGCAATAGAAAGTAGTGTATCAAGAATATGCCCCCAAGAACCTTAAAATTGTTTCTAATCTCCGATCCAGAAATACGCAGAATCTGTTCTGAAGATTCTAAGAAAAAATCTGAAAAGTAGTCAAAGATTTATATATAATAATTTTTTTTTTCTTAAATTATGATAGCTAAAAGTCATTTCTACAAATACAGGAATGGGGCTGCCTGGGCGGCTCAGTCAGTTAAGTGTCCAACTCTTGATTTCAGCTCCAGGCATGATCTCAAGGTTTGTGAGTTTGAGCCCTGCATCAGGCTTTGTGCTAATGGTGCTGAATATGCATAGGATTCTCTCTCCTTCTCTCTCTGCCCCTTCCTGCTTCCATGCTCTCTCTCTCAAAATAAATAAATAAACTTAAAAAAATAAAAAAAATACAAATATAGGAATGATTAAAGCCTCATATTGTCATTTCCTTCCTTCCTTCCTTCCTTCCTTCCTTCCTTCCTTCCTTCCTAGAGCATGAGTGGGAGAGGGGCAGAGAGAGAGAGAGAGACAAAGAGAGAGAGAGAGAATCTCTCAACAGGTTCCACACTCAGTACAGAGCCGGTTGTGAGGCTCAATCTCTTGGGATCATGACCTCAGCTAAAATCAAGAGTTGGATGCCTAATCAACAGAGCCACCCAGACACCCTGGAGAGACAGAGAGAGACAGAGTGCAAGCAGGGGAGGGGCAGAGAGAGAGGGAGGCACAGAATCCAAAGCCGGCTTCAGGCTCTGAGCTGTCAGCACAGAGCCCAATGCGGGTCTTGAACACACAAACTGCAAGATCGTGACCTGAGCCAAAGTCGGACGCTCAACCAACTGAGCCACCAGGTGCCCCTCATATTTCTATTTCTAAATAGATCTTTCCCTGAAAGATTTTTATGATAGAAATTCTTATGTTGTATTTACAGTAGCAACAACATTTGAAATAAAGAGAATGTAGAAGCTCTTCAATAAAGGATGGAGAGGATGACATGAATACATGGAGGGGAATACAAAGTCCCTGTATGCTGTGCAAGAGTTTAATATTAGAAAAATGTAACTTCTTCTTTTCATTTATCAATAATAAAATTTCAATTAAATTCTCTAGAAAACTTTAATTAAACTTTACAAACCTGAGTGTAAAGTTCGTTGAGAGAAAAAGAATGTTAGAATAGTTTGCAAAAAGCAGTGTGGGCTCCTGCACAGTTGTGAACATTGACTCAATGGAAAGAATAGGCATTTAAAAAGAGACCCATCTTCAATGTGAAAATGTAGTGTTTGAGAAAGCCAGAGTTTCAAAACAATGGAGGAAAAACAAATTACACAATAAATGGGTGTGGGACAATTGAATATCCTTTCACATAAAAAGATAGCTCTGTCCCACACATAATTCTCAGAAAAACATTCTATGTGAAGTAAAGAACTCGACCTTTTAAAACAAACCACTATAAAATCAGTGGGGAAAATGTAGGTATAGAAGCAACCAGAAGTTCTTTAAAAAGTTAAACACAGAATTAACATATGAGCCAGAAATTTTGCTCCTAGGCACATACACCTCAAAACTGAAAACAGGGATGGGGTAAAAGGTAGAAACAACCCAAATGGCCATCAAGAGATGGCTGAATAAACAAAAGTGTGGTATGACACAATATTACTCAGCCTTAAAAAGGAACAAGATTCTGACACATGCGATGATATGGATGACCCTTGAAGGCTTTGTGCTGAGTGAAGCAAGCCAGTCACCAAAGGACAGACATTATATGATTCCACTTATATTAGGCATCTAGAATAGTCAAATTTATTGAGACATATAGTAGCATGATGGTTGCCAAGGGTAACAAGCATAATAGAGACTTATTTAATGAGTACAGAGTTTCAGGTTGTGATCTTCAGAAAGTTCTAGAAATGGATAGTGTTGATGGCTGCACAGCACTGTACGTGGACCTAATGCCCCTGAATTGTGTCCCTTAAAATGGTTAAGGTGGCAGATTTTATGTTACATATATTTTACCACAATGAAATTGCAAAAAATTATTTAAGGAAGTATACTAGCAAAAAAATAAAAAGGCAACCAGGAAAGATTGGGCTGTGTATCGGAGACAGACACGATTTCATAGTATGGGAGGGATTTGAGAGGCAGACATTCCTAGATCATTGAGGATGAGTACAAGTTGAGATTGGACAGAAATTGAAATTGACAATATCAAAGTGAAACTCAGAAAAAGAAAAAAGCAGAAAGAAAGAAAGTTTTCAAAGAAACAGTGTACTTAAGATTTTGTACATTGAAAACATAGAAGCACAGATTTCCATTGAACATGACCCACGTAAGATTTGCAAACAGGCATTACAAATTCTTATTTAATGAGGATTTAATTACTGGTCAAAAAAGTAAGAGAAAATGAGTCAAAAATTATTCTAATTAAATTCAAAACTTGAACAGATCAGAAGGAATCCCTACAATGTCATATTCTTCCTTGAATGAACATTTAATTACGATCGTGAAATGTCACTTGCACAAAAAAAAAAAAAAAAGGCTCACAGACAATTGCTAGGCTGGAACAAGAAGGTTGAATAATAAATAGCAAACAATTGATATTATTCTGCAAAGACAGGCAAATGTGGAAAATTGACAGAGATAGAGAATATCAGCATGATGTTCTTGAAAACAATGCATAACAGGGATTTTTGTGGCACAATATTTACTGAAAAAAAGAAAAGTTTCTAAGTCAGTAGAAGTAATTTAATGCTAGAATGGCTAACCATGTACGATGGAAAAGAAATTGTGAAACAAATTATCACTGGAATGGGGAATTTAATATATCATTATTGATTTATTAGGGAATTAAATGGGACAAAATATGATACAAAAATTTAAAAACCATTATATTGCTCTGTGCAGTCAGATTGTGGCAGGGACATAAGTTGTGTTAAACAACTAAAATGTATTGTATAGGTTGTTGAACTAGAGACTTCTCAAAACAAGGAGGGTGATTTTTCTACCTGTTGCAAAGAGTACCTTTTTAAAACTTAACTGAAGAACTGAAAAATCTTTAGACATTTGGCATTAATTTAAAAGACAGATGTGGGGCACCTGGGTGTCTCAGTTAAGTGTCCGACTTCAGCTCAGGTCATGATCTCACAGTTTGTGGGTTCGAGCCCTGTGTCAGGCTCTGTGCTGACAGCTCAGAGCCTGGAGCCTGCTTCAGATTCTGGGTCTCCTTCTCTCTCTGTCCCTCCTCCACTTGTGCTCTGTCTGCCTTTGTCTCTCAGAAATAAATAAATGTAAAAACATTAAAAAAAAAAAAAAAAAGACAGAGGAGGGCAGCGTCTTGCAATGGCCCTGACATAGTTGGTAAAGAAAAAGATGCACAAGCCAGACTTTTGTGTGAAATATCCAGAGCCATTCTTTGTGCCTAACTAAATTTTAATTGTGTATAGCTAGAGTCTGTTACTAGGAGACATGTCTTTGACTGTGCCAATTACAGTCATGTTTAGGGGGAACAGTTCAGGAATTAAGCATGACAATCTCTGGACAGGTGTAAAAATGGCATATTTTGAAGAAAGTCATATCACACTTGATCATACAACTACTCTCAGATAAATGGTTGGGAAATGTGAAAGCAATTACATTTAATTTAGATATGATGCAAGATCCATTAGAAAAGTTAGAGTGGCAGAAAATTCTCAAATAGAGTGAATTATGGACTTTGGTAGAGAAAGAAAGAAATATTAAAATTGTACTCCCATTGCTTTTTTGTATTTAGAACTGATATTTGCAAAAGGTTATAAGAAGCCCCAAAGGTCAATACTTACTCATTTTAAAAAGAACTGAAAAGGGGTGCCTGGATGGCTCAGCCAGTTAAACGTCTGACTTCGGCTCAGGTCATGATCTCACGGTTTGTGGGTTTAAGCCCAGCATCAGGCTCTGTGCTGACAGCTCTGAGCCTGGAGCCTGCTTTGATTCTCTGTCTTCCTCTCTTTCTGCCCCTCCCCTAGCCATGCTCGGCACAAGCAAACTTTTAAAATTAAAAATAAACATTAACAAAAATTAAAAACAAGGACTAGAGATCAAAAACTTTAGAGCAGTTTTTCCAAATCAAAATGATATAAGAAATATGCAATAAAATATTGCAATGAACATAAATTAAAATAAGGAACCAAAAATATTTCAATGACTGAGGGACAAGATTTATGTGTCAAATAATTTTGAAACTATACAGACTATTTAATGAGCATTATAGATAAGGCAGAGTCACAGATGAAGATAGGTAGGAAAAAATCAAATAATATATTATTATAATATAACAATACTTTTGGTTTTATAAAACCTGGGCATTGATACATTTTAGTAGAACTTAAGAAATTTAGTATGGATGAAGCTATTCCTTGAAAAGATGATAAAAATCCTAAGCAAATTTGGTGCCTTTCTTTCTTGCTATTGAAGGGTATCAGAATATGTCACCCCAGAATATCCCACTTCGGCATCAGAATTATTTCAAGCTGAATGCAATTAGGAGGCAGCCAACTCAGAAAAGGCTCTTTGTCCTCCCCCATCTGCCTCAAAGCTAGACATAAATTTCCCTTTGTAAAAGTGTTCCCTCTTTCCTGCAACAGGAGAAAAACCCTTATCAGTGAAGACAGAAAGTCCACACCCGGGTGGAGCTGCACAAACAAACTTTACCCAAATAACCCCGTTTTGCATTAGTTTCCCCCATATGTGTACTTTCCTACAATTTACCACCTGTCAAAGTCCAGGACCCTTTTCTTTTGTCTGGTCACTTCACAATTTATCAGTCTCTGTTAAAATGGCATATAAGCTCCCTTCTCTCTCCTCCTGAGTTTAACTGCTACTTTGGGTCTCCACTTATTTTCTATGAAGCCCTCTGTGCACGTAAAGATCAAAATACTAGCATCAAATAAAATCCTATGCCTTTACTACTGTTGATCGGTCCTCCCTCAGTTGAAGTCGAAGGTCCCAGCCAAAGAACCTAAGAGAGTAGGGAAAAGTTTTTCCTCCCCTACACTATTGATATTTAGTGGCTTTGCCAGTGATTAAACTATTGTTGCTTGGCTCCAAATCTACTCTTTGGTATTTGGCTTTGTGATGCTGGAGCTGGCACTCTTCAAATCACTTTTTTCCTTCATAGCAGTTCTGATAGTCTGTGTCATTAGAGGTTGTCTGAGCGAGGTGGGAAGGCAGGCACAGACACACAGGACTTGCTTCTGGCTGTTTGCTTCCTTTTCTGATGATAGTCAACTCCAGGCTTCTTCACCCTGGAAGCAACCCTTCCTTCCAGCTGAAGCCAGCGTGCAGTTAACACTTGGAGAACCAGCCTTCTGATGCCCCATTTCTGATACACCAGCAGTGTTCAAATACATGGTACAGTTTTTGCTTCCCTACTGGGCTCTGACTGATAAGACCACCAATAATTTTGAAAACATTATCTTTCTTATTCGACTGGCTGTGGTCTGTGCCTAGGCAGCTTGTGTAGGAAGCCTGACCTCTGGGGAGAGGACTAGTTGAGTTGCTGGAGGCACTCACTTCACTAGCCACAGGACAGAGTCAGAAGACCCGATTCAGAGCTGTTTGTATGAATTTAGCAAAAGAACCAATACAGAGTGTGCTGATCTCTGCTTGTTGTTCTGCCTGCTGCATTCCTTGTGGTCTTGAGGGATAATGCAGATCTGTTTCTCTCCCTCCACTTCCAACCCTGGTGCCAAGAGCCTTTCCCAGACAGACTGGCCCACTGCTCAGCCCTGTTATCCTAAAATTAACCCCCCTCCCCATGTCTCTTCTTCCTCTTGGAATTTGTGAACACTGAGCTGGTTTGGCCTCTGGAATTGCTTTGATTTCTGCAGTAGTTTCCCCTGACCTGCATTTTTGGATGTGTAGTTCTTTGCCAATCTGATCTTTATGCTTATTATTTTGCAGGAATTCCTTTATAGCATCTTGATGTTATGCCTTTTGGTTTTCTACCTCTACATGTGTTTATTCTTTTAAAATAGTATATTTCTTCTATTTCAAGGGGTTTTGAATTAGAGTAATGTTCTTAGTTCAGTATTTTAATCCAATCTTCTATGTGCTTCTTTATAATTTTTCCCCCAAAGTGTCTATAAATGGGTTTTGCTTTCATAATCAGGAGAAAAGATAGATTCTAACAAAGATTATGTTACCTCCCTTGCAAACTATTAATCCCTTAGGGTTATAAACTTTTAGTTACTTCTGAAGGAAACATAACTATTATAATTCATGAACTCTCCAGGGGCAACACATGACAACTTAATTTCTTATACAGTGTTTTATTCATTTTGTAATTGCACGGATAAATAATACATGAAAATGAAATGGCAATTATGACCATCATATCAGTGGAAGTATTCTGAAAGTCATTTGAATCCATTTAAGGCTGAAAGAATTTATTATACATTAAAAAATTTACTTATCTAGGTATCCCTTAATATTTTGGCTCAGCATCTCCAGCAATTTTTAGGAACTAAAGTCGAATAAAATCTATCTGAAATAAACTAAAAGAGAATGAGATGGTTGCAAATGCAACACGGAGATATTGCAAGTATTTGTGCATGCAACATATAGATATTTGTGTAGATATTCAGGCTTCCTCAAGCACAAGGACTCAGTAGGTAAATGATGCTAATTACTTGGACAAGGCTTACTAAACACCTACTGCATGTCAGGTATTGCTCTAGGGCTGAGAGTACAATGGATAAACAAAGTAGATATGCTCTCTGTTCCCCATGGAACTGTTATTCACATGGGGGACATAGTTTTGTAGGCAGGCATTTCCCATATGGTGTGCCAAATAATAGGATGAGATAAATCCAAGGAGATCAGAAAGCTCAGAAGAGGGAAACTTTAGTCTTGAGTATCAGGGAATAGTAGACTGTGGCATAAAGAGCTAATGAACTGATGAAAGAGATTTGAAGGCAGGTAACAGAGGCATGTCCTTTTTGTTTCAGCCTCTTGGCTGCACTGCGACCCCTGCCTAGAGTCCTACAGCAGTCATACTGGGTAGTGTCTCCCGAAACAGGCATATTATGAGGTGCCAGTACTTCCCATGGATCCATCCATTCCTTTGGTCCCATAACCATGCCTGTGTTGTGTCACCTCCATTTTTCTTCCTTTGTCTCCCTCTTTCCGCCTCCTCTCCCCCATCCCCATACCTGATTGCAACCGAGGTAGACATTTGTTATCCATACTGTTGGCTGAACATTAACCAAACAAAGTATGTCTTCTTGAGCTTTCTAGAGAATTTGAAGCAAGAGGCACAGCGGCCCCTTTGAGGCACTGTCTGTTGACTGTGTAAACTAATTACTCCTCAAGTTGATCCATAGGAACCAAAGTTAAAGTACATTTTTGGAGCTTCCAGAATAAATGTTATCTTTTTATTAAACCTTATAAAATTTTTCTTTATCAAGTACATTAAGATTAAATATTTAAAATTATGGTAAATGGAACCATGCTGTTCCTATGAGTTGCCACAATATATTAGTTTCCTTCCGCCCAAATCATAAACTGTCAATATAGGCACTGATGTATTTAAAAGCAGACATTTGTGTTTCAATTTGGTTTGAACCAAAGGTTTGTTAGGTAATCTAAAATTAAGTTGAAGTGCTTTTTTGATTTAATTTTTATCTATAAGATATGCTTTTCAAATAGGACTTGAAGGGAGATGTGCCATCTGTATTGATACCTATAGTGTTCATTGGGATATCTATAGTAAGGATGTGTTGTAGATTTCTATTTCAGAGTTTAAAAAATCAAGTTGTTGAGAGGTGATGTAGCAGAATGTAACAGTTAGCTATTGCCAAAACCTGCTGCATATCAGACCATTTCAAAACCCAGTAGATGACAATAATTAGTTTTGTGGACCTGAGGGTGGGCTAAGGGTCAGGGTGGTTAATATGGGCTGGATTAGATTAGAATGTGGCTCTTCTCCACATGTCTCTTGTCCTTCTTGTGAGACTGGCAGGCTTACTTAGATATGTTCTGCTTAGAGGTAAAGGAAGCCAGTGTACCCATATAAGGCGTCTTGAAGGCTAGGTTCAGAAAGGGTACAGGGGCGCCTGGGTGGCTTAGTCGGTTGAGCGTCCGACTTTCGCTTAGGTCAAGATCTCGTGGTTCGGGTTCGAGCCCCGTGTCGGGCTCTGTGCTGGCTGCCAGCTCAGAGCCTGGAGCCTGTTTCAGTCTGTGACTCCCTCTCTCTCTGACCCTCCCCTGCTCACACTGTCTCTCTCTCTCTCCTAGAAATAAATAAAACATAAAAAAATTAAAAAAAAAAAAAAAAAAGAAAGGGTACAGAGTCACTTCTGTCTCAAACAATTGCCCAGTGCAGGTCTGATGACCACATCCAAAGGTAAGAGGAGAGGAAGTGTTGTACCACACTCTGAGAGGGCGCTGTGAAGTTTTTTGGAAGAGGCCACGTACACAAGGCGGGATGGATACAAAGGGACAGTGCTAGAATCTCTACATAGAAATTATCTAGTTGTTCACCAGACTGTTTCCTTTTCTTCCTGGTGTCCATAGCTAGACCTTGCATCTCATGTAGTGATACCTGGCTGAATGATCAAGTTCTTTCCAATGGAATGTGAGTAGAAATGACTTGACCCATAAAAATTCTACTTTCTTTCTCATTCTTTGTTTTGATGCAGATAAGGTAGGGCAATGTGAAAGTCAGGTAGTAAAGGTAGTCAGAAGCACAGGATGGAGGAGGCTGAAATGACTTGATTATCCTGAGGTTGGAAAGATACTCTTCCCAGCTACCTGGCCCGAAGTAGCAGAAACACTTCCGTGGTCAGAACAAGTCCCTGCAAACAGATCTGAGATGGAAATGCCTTGTAGCATCAGGGCTTTTTCTGCATCCTTCTCTCCTTGATTCCATTGGATTCCTTTAAAATGAATGAAGGAGAAAGAATATTTGGAGAGGAAGGTTTAGGGTTTGATTTTCATTTGGCTATATGATCTGAAGCTTGCCAGGCAATGCCCATGGCCAAGACCAAACTCACTCCTATTAAAGCCCCAGCTATGCTCTCATTTAGAATGCAGAATGTCTATTTTATTTTAGAGTTTCTAGGCATGTAATCCATTATAAGTGTTAAAACATTATCCACTTGGGCTTATCATCTTCAACAGTCATAAAAAGACTCTTTAATTTTTAAATTTGGAACAATTTTGCCTTATAAGGAAGCATCCTGAATTTACGAGAGATAATACTATTCTACCCCATCCATCATGTATACCCCACTACAGCTTCTAATGTCAAAAAGGCTACTTCCTCTAAACTCTTCCATAGATTGATTCCATTCTCTTTTTAGTAACGAGTAGAGTGTATCCATTACATCAGTGAACCTGAGGGTAAACATTTGAACACCAGCTCATTTTATGAGTTAAAGAAAATGCCTAATTATCTAGTTTAGTAGATATTCACCAATGCCTCCTTGGCCCTCAAGAGATAAAGAGATTAGTATTATAGATGAAAATAGCTTCATCCTAGACAGAGTAGTAATTAGAATTTTTGTCTCTAGGCCATCTGGGTTCTTATTATAATTCCCTTTCTTGCCTTCTCTGTCCCCAAATTCCTCAGTTCTAGTGGATTCGTCCTTACAGTTAATAGTCATAACTAACATTTATTGAACACCTACTGGGTGGGTCTCAGGCATTTAACATACATTTGCCCATTTCATTCTCAGAAAAATCCTATGAGGTAATTGCTAAGATCCCCACTCTATAGATGAGGAAACTGAGGCAGAGCTGGTTAGAGATTGAGCCATGGTTTTAAGCCAGGCAGTGTTACTCCAGAGGCTGAACTATTCTCTGCTGTTCTCTAGGTGAATAACTAAATCATATGGTTCCTGGCATTGTTTAGTCTTTTGCTATACAAGCATGATGAATTCTGTTGAGAATCTCCAATAACTTTGGCCTGACAGATTTGAAGCTGTCAGGTAGATGAAGGAAGCCACTTTTTAAGGCCTCTTTCCTTCTTCATATAATAAATGTTACTAATTAGTAACAATAGTGGATGCAAACATTTCTGTTTATATACTTTATATACTTCAGGCCCATGGAAAGCTAGATCCTTGTATTATCCAACTGTACATAGTCTCGTCACATCATTTACTGTTGATTTCAGGTATTTTCAATTTATATTTCATGGGAACAGGGCTAGCACTCAGTGGGAACCAACCAGAATACTGGCTATCTTTGTTGTTAAAATTGTGACATATACACTAGGTAAATAGCTATTGCCCCAACAACCCTTTCACCTCAGGCCCTTCTCTAATATTTCTTTTTCTTTGTACAACTGAGGAGTTAGTGTCTGGTGCAGCAGGGTGCTTCCTGGATGTGCTCTTGCCCTGTGGCCAGTGTCTCTTGCTCTGGACTTCGGGTTTTTTCATCTACACAGTGGAAAAAGCAATACTTGTTTTGCCTTTGTCATTGGATTCATAGTAGAATCATGGGAAATAAAATGGCTGAAGCCCTTTCCAAACCAACAAATACAAACCCCAGGGAATGTCACCATGTGAGAGAGTTTCTTTTTCCACCAGGCATGGACAACGGGTGACTTCTGCGTCCACTAGTGTTCCTCCAAGAATGCCTGGGATTCCGCAATT
Organism: Hyaena hyaena; assembly: GCF_003009895.1. Lineage (NCBI taxonomy): Eukaryota > Metazoa > Chordata > Mammalia > Carnivora > Hyaenidae > Hyaena > Hyaena hyaena. The sequence goes on along the minus strand of NW_024082005.1, from coordinate 377,585 downwards.
TTTTTCACCCATAGAATCAGGTGTTAGGTGTTTTGTGAAGTTTCTAATGCTTTCTATATTTAAGTTCGTACAGAGTATATGATTTTTTACCATAGTCCCTTTCTCTTCTTTTCTTCTCCAAATTGCATTCTCACTTTCACTCATTCTAAAATGTAATCAGAGTGTGTGCCAGAAAATTAACAGCATGTGGGTAGGAAATTGAAGGTTAAAAAACCTGTGTGCTAATACTTTGAGAAACAATGATCCCACCCCAGCTCCAGACAACCACTAATCTATGTTTTGTCTTCATAAATTTCCCTATTCTGGACATTTCACATAAATGGAGTCATATGATATCTACTCATTTGTAAATGGTTTCTTTCACTTGGAATAATGTTTTCATGGTTTCTATGACATCTTTTTTAAAAAATTTGTTAATTTATTTTGAGAGAGAAAGAGAGAGAGAAAATGTGTGCACATGAGGGGCAGAGAGAGAAAGGGAGAGACAGAATCCCAAGCAGGCTCCCTTCTGTCAGCACAGAGCCTGACATGGGGCTCAATCCCATAAACCATGAGATCATGACCTGAGCTGAAATCAGAGTCGGGCATTTAGCCAACTGAGCCACCCAGGCAACCTTCTATGACATCTTTTTGATACGAGATTATGCATTGTCTTTGGATAGCTAGTATATTTTGTTGCTCTATATATGTTTCTATATATTGCTTCACCAAATACATCATAAACATTTAGGGGTTATTTTGAGATCTGAACGGCACTGCCTTTTGCTGGGAAATTGTATTTCCAATCCTGGTTTTGGTGGAGCAATGGAAGCGGTCCTTAATTAGGCCCTTTCTCCCAGGGGTCAGCCTGGGGATGGACACCTGGCCCAGCTGATCCTTCCCTGGGATTTTAGAACTAAGAATGGAGACGTGTGCGCCCATGGCCTCTAGAGATGGGGTTGAGGTTGTCATGTCTGCTGCTATGTGGGAGAAGGTTGTACATAGCAGAAGAGCATGGAGCCTATACAAAAAGATGAACCATTTGGGACACCTGGTGGTATTCACATTTCTGACTCAATTTACCTCTGAGGTCCATCTGCATCCTTGACCCTCCTATGTTGTCTATAGGGTACACCATTATGCTTTTCAACATATTCTACAGCAAGTATTTAGATAGGGGAATGATTACTGCACTTAAAATATCTTGGAAAGGCCCACAAGTGCGGGTCAGCTATCTATGGGAGTATCATTGTAATGGATAATCATGACCTACATTAATTGATATTAATATTTAGCATCGTAGGTATTTTATGTTAGTTCAAGATGTTGTACATGAGCAAATTCAAGTTCTCAGTTCACATTAATGAGATACCACCATGTGGGTATTTTTTTTTTTGATCATTAAAAAAATACATTCCATGGCATATGCGTATATAAAACACAATCAGTTATTTTCCTCCACATTTCACTGGTTTGAATGAATGGAAGTTCTTTCTCATTTGGACTTGCTTAGTTATCATGAAATAAGTAATTGAAAATAGAAGATAGGAAGAAATCTTAGGCATGCAGAGTATTTTTCTTCTTTAAATGTACATTTTAGCATTTTGTGCATGCACTGAGTACTAAGAAAACTCTGAAATGCAGAATTAATCTATTATGACTTTGTAACGTCACATCTATTTGCTATTTAAAGAAAAGGTTTGGGTCTTGACACCTTAAAATTTATGAGACTATAAATATTCTTATTTATTCAGGTGCACATAAAAGGCAAACTCTAAGAAAAAAAGTCCTAACCCCCTTTACTACTCTTTTTCTGCATAGATGTGTGTTGCAGAAAGGAAGTCTTGGCATTTATAACAACTTCGCATGTTTGGTGGAGATTCCTGAACTTTCCCCCCAACCCCCAGTGACCTATTTTGCTGTTTGCAGACAAAGTTTAATATCAGTTCTTTTTACTAACTGATGAAATGGCTACATGGGCAAAGCTCTGAAGGAAAAAGAGAAAGAAAAGCATAGGTCTAGGGAGGGAGGATGGAAAAGAGAATATGATGGGTCAGGAGGAAGGGGTGGGATCTGACTCAGGTTTCTGTCACACAGGAGAATACATTTCCTGGGGCAGGAGCATGAGGCAGGGGGTGCTGGTCCTGGCAGGAAAGGGGTCCTGCATCTGGGCGGTGGGCCTGAGTGACTGCACTGAGCTGCCTGTCCTGTGGTGGCCTTAGGGGTCTACATCAGGAGGAGGATCCAGTCTAACGCATTTGCAGTCAAAGGGAAGGTACAGGGCTTTGCAAATGTGCAAGTTCGCTCATTCAGGTAGAACATGGAGATCCAGGTGGATTCATCGTGATGAGTCTAGACTTAAGGCTGGGAAGATCCAGGGTGCAAACCTCCTGGGGTTCTCCGAGCCATGCTTATCCCAGTGGGTAGGGACTTTTCAAGCCATTTTACTTGGAACACTGCCAAGCGATGGGGGAGGCAGAACTGGCTGGGCTCTGAGATTCGAACAAATGCTGCTTCAACCATAAAAATTAGTTTTATTTTATTTTTGAATAAGTGTGTGTGGGGGGGGGTTGTGTGGTATTTGACAGAAAAAGGCATTCTGTTACTAAACTATTAAAAAGCTAGGATCTTCCTTCAGAAGGTATTTCTCCAGCCTGATGCTAAAAAGAGGCCAAAGGCTGCTCTGGTGGGAGCTAAGCTTGTCCTTGTGTTTGAGAATGGAAGGGCTCCCCCCATCTTTCAAGGAAGTCATTTTGGCCCCAGCTGTCACCCAGGTGACCCCAGTGGTCACCGATATCACGATGAGCCATGGAAGAGGGACAAGGAGGAGATGCTTCCTGGAAGACAAAGGTGAGGTTATAGGAAGTGATAAAGAAAGGATCACTAATAGGTTAGTGCTCTTTAAGAAGAGGCCACAACTGTGTCATTTGACCACTAGCCCAATAGCAGTCAGAGGACACATGTCACGTGGGGCAAATGAGCAAGTTTCCATCTCTTCTAACTGATGTTTATGTCCAGAAGGGCAGGTATTTTATTTATTTCACTCAGCTTTTGGCCCATAGGATTTGCCACGTGACCGGCCAATAAAACTGAGTCAGCTCTGCGCAAGGAATTGATTTTGACTCAGCCAAGAAACCAGACCCAGTAGCTTGATCAAGGTTAATTAATAACTTGATTCAGGTTATGTTTCTGTTTTGTGTTGATGACAGGGAAGAGAGGCCTTTGCAGATCACCCACCCCTGGTCTCACCCCGTTACCTCTTACACACGGTCCTGTAGGCCCAACCAACTTGAATGAGTCATCACCCAGAATGAAGGCACTCAGCACTAGTGATTACACAATGAACTTTGAAGACTGCAGACCCCTAACTGTGGAAGTCCAAAGACCACCATCATAAGCGTTGCTCGAGTGTAAAACAAAATATGCAGGCTCTCAGGCCTCACCTAAAATCTATTGAATGAGGATTTCTGGGTGGACTCTAGAATACATATTTACACCAAGCCCCAGAACGTCTTAGGCACTCTAACCTTTAAGAACTATTGCTTTAAGGCCGAGGATGGCTCACATACGAAGCTTTAAATCTGGAGCAAGATGGTTCCACATTGCCCTCCATGCCGTTATTCTTGACTGAATAACAAAGACTCTAGAAATTGTATTGCAGGGGAATTACTGTGTCTCAAGAATTGCTTTACTGGTGGTGGGGTAGGGGATACATCTTAGGGTAAGACCAACCTGTGATTGTTCACTGGGAGAACAGAGAGGAAGGGAAATCTGAAGACAGGGAAGAAAGATTAGAAATTGGGGTGTGTGCATAAAAGGATCCCCTAGAAAAGAGTGTTTAGTTCTTTTTCCCATTGGACTCTGGGAACAGTTATATTTGACATCCAGATTTAATCACTCCCTGGTTAACTCCCGTGCTTTCCTGAAGGCTGTTAAAGACACACAGTGTAGTTTACATGGGGAAATTAGGGGCAGAGTCGTCAAGTGTGGCTTCCCTCAAGCCATCTTGCGGAAGAGGCCAGTGTGTCTGAGGCAGGGTTAGTTAAAAGCTGCAGCTTACCGAAGTTCCAGCAAGGGTCACAGGGTAGTGGGTGGTTCCACAGCATGACAGGAAGGGGAACACAGCGAGGACAACAGCCCTCAACCCTCACTGTCCCTACCCCACTCCTATTTTTTCTTTAACTTCAAGCAAGTTTTTATTTCTACTGTTCTTTAAAACTGCTCTTGTCAAGGTCACCAGTGACATCTAAATTGAGAAATTTAATGATAATTCAAAGGTCTCCTCTTTGATCCATCATTAGGCATTTGACACAGCCGACTATTCCCTTCTCCAACTATTCCCTTCTCCAGCATCTCATTGCTGACTTCCAGACCAGCATTCAAACTCGGTTTCCCTGAACCTTCACTGGGTGCTCCTTTAAATCCTTGTTAGTCATTCTTTCTCAATATTGGCATGACCCATGGCCCAGTCCTTGGCCCCTTCACTCGACTCATGGACAGTGACTCCCAGTGTATTTATCTCCAGCTCCAGCCTCTCCTCCCTTGTAAATCCTAGTGCTGACTATCCATTAGTCTGATCTGAAATCAGACTAATTTAACACATCCAAATTATACTTACCTTTCCTCCCTCCCTCTGCTGCTCCAAACATGCTCCTCCTCAGCCTTCCTGTGTCTCTAACCTAGCCCGGACCCTTTCTCCTTCTCACAGCCCGTATCCAGTCCTGTTGGCTCTGCAGCAAAATATACTCAAGATGTTCCCATGTCTCACCATGACCACCCTGGCCCAAACCACTATTATCTCTCACCTGGATTTTTGCAATAGATCTAGACGATACCTAAGTGGCTTGCTGTTTCTACCTTCACCTGTGCAGTAAAGGATTAACTCAGCAGGTCTGGATTATCCAAACCCTGCACATTTTATTTTATTTTAAAATTTATTTATTTATTTATGATAAATAATAGGTCTGAGGAGGGACAGAGAGAGAGGGAGAGAGAGAGAATCTCAAGCAGGCTCTGCACTGTCAGCCCACAGCCCCATGTGGGGCTCAAACTCACAAACTGCAAGATCATGACCTAAGCTGAAATCGAGAGTCAGACACTTAACCAACTGAGCCACCCAAGCGCCCCTATTTTGTTTTATTTTTAAAGTTTATTTATTTATTTTGAGAGAGAGAGTGTGTGTGAATGAGTGGGAGGGGGAGAGAGAGAGAGAGAGAGAGAATGAGTGGGAGGGGCAGAGAGAAAGGGAGAGAGAGAATCCCAAGCAGGCTCTGCACTGTCTGCACAGAGCCTGATGCAGGGCTTGAACTCACAAACCATGAGATCATGACCTGAGCTGAAACAGAGAGTCAGACTGACTGAGCCACCCAGGCGCCCCCAAACCTTGCACAGTTTAAAGAAAAGTTTGCCCTGTCTGGCTTCTGGGAAATAACCTGTATGATTCTGAAATATCCTGCCTGAAAGAAATTATTTCCCAGGAACCAGACAAGGGCCAAAAATTTTTATTGTGCTAAAATATACATACAAGCTACCATTTTAATATTTTATAGGTGTAAGATTGGGGGCCATTAAGTACATTTGCGATGTTAGGCAACTATCGCCACTATGCATTTCCAGAACTTGTTCTTCCTCCGAAACTGGAACTATTACCTATTACACAATGATGCTCCCTTCGCTCTTTCCTCCAGTCTCTGATAACTTCTGTTCTAGTTCTGTCTGTATGAATTTGCCTGTTCTAAGTACCTCAAATAAGTGGAATCATACAATTATGTGTCCTTTGTGTCTGGCTTATTTGACTTAACATAATGCTTCTGAGCTTCATCCGTGTCTCAGCATGTGTCAGAATTTTATGTCTTTTAGTGCCTTAATTACATTCCACTGTATGCATATACTACGTTAAAAAATCTATTCATCTGTTGATGGACATTTAGACTGCATTCGCCATTTGGCTATCATGAATAATGCTGCGGTAAACGCGGCATACAAGCATCTGTCTGAATTCCTGTGTTCCATTCTTGCAGTACGTACCTCGAGGTGGAATTGCTGGACCATTTGGCAATTCTATGCTTAACTTTTTGAAGCATTGCCAAACTATTTTCCACACCAGCTGCGCCATTTTATGTTAATCACCCATTGTAATTGTAATTATCATCACAGTGACAGACGGGAGTTACAATTTCTCTACATCCCCACAAATAGTTGTTATTTTCAGTGTTAAAAAAAATAATAGCCTTCCTGATGGGTGTGAATTGGTATTTCATTGTAGCCCACAGTCTCGTACCTCATCACCTTGTACCTAGATTGACAAAACAGGCTTTGGGACTCTACCTGCCTTCCCTATATGCCTTCCTTACGGCTGCATCTGACCGTAGTTGTCCATGGATCTTTGTAAAACACCCCCAGTAATTGTCTTCTTGGCTCCCTACTCCTTGCACCATCACGTCAACAGTTTTCTGACTGGCACACAATTTTCTGTCTACCCAAACTTCCTTCCCTAACTCTGCTTTTCCACATAGTAACTGTTTCTTAAACAGTTGCTGAGGAAGTGAGTCCATGGACTTACTAATCAAGCCTCTTTCCTGAGGGAATTTGGATACAAGTTAAAAAGGAATAAGAGTCAGGGGGCGCCTGGATGGCTTAGTCAGTTAAGTGTTTCGCTTTGGCTCAGGTCATGATCTCATGGTCGTGAGTTCGAGCCCTGGATGGAGCTTGCTGCTCTGAGCTCAGAACTTCTTTGGCTTCTCTGACTCCCTCCCTCTCTGCCCCTCCTTTGCTTGCACTCTGTGTCTCTCTCTCTCTCAAAAATAAATAAGACATTAAAAAAAAGAATAGAGTCAAAACAGAGACCCAGATAAAGGTGAATCAGAACAGAGGTGCTTCATGGAGGAGAAGAAATAGGAATTTGAAGCATGAGTAAGACTTAGGGGGAAGGGGGAGAAGACCTTTTAATAAAGAATACAGTGTGTATTTTCTTTGGCTGAATCCTAAGGTATACAGGAAGAGAGTGTGTTCTAGCTAAAAAGACGGAGAGGTACCAGATTCTGAAAGCCATGAGTACATGGTCAGGAGTTAGGAATTCATTTAGCAAATTAATCAGGACTTAATGAAGTTTTCAGAGTCCCAGAGCCGTAATTGAAGAAGATACCGCTGTGTGCCTTACAGGGTTTGGTTTAGAGAAAGAAGTTCCCAGAGTCAGGGGAATAGCTGGTCAGATTACTGCAACAGTACAAGTCTGTGTTAATGAAGGTGTGGACTAAGACAGTGATGGCAGGAAAAGAAAATTCGGAGGTTGCTTTGAGTGATACTGTACAGGAAAAGTCACTGATTACTGAAAAGCTATAAGGAGGAAAGGGTAAAAGAAGATCGTGAAATTTTCAGCCTTGAGGTCTGGGAGGATGCAAGGGTACCAGTAACAGAAACGTGAAATCCATGAACAGAAGCAAGTTTGGGATGAAAACACTGAGTTCAACTTTGAGAAAATTGAGACTGAAGTGCTACTCTAGTATTTCCTAGGAAGAGACTGACATGTGGGGTCAAAACTCAAGGGGAGAGTTTTGGGCAATGTCTTTATCAAGGTGACAGTGGAAAGCTGTGGAGTGTGCATAGAGAAGAGAGTGTTGAAAGGGAAAAGGATGAAGGCAGAGGACCCCGGAACATTTTTAAAGGAGGAAGAAGGGTCAGAATACAAGACAGTGGTAGGGACCCTTTAGCAGCCCAGGGAGGAGAGAATTTTGAGGAGGAAGTGAAAACCGCTGTCCTGAGATTGACAGGTCAGGTGTTTCAACGAGCAATCACTGGATTTTGCCAATTAATATTAAGCAATTCCTAACTTTGGAGACTATAGTTTATATTCACTGGAAGAGGTGGGGTAGAATAAAATATCAGAGAATTGACCAGAAAATGGGAGGGGTATGAATGGAAGCTCCTCTTTTAAGACCATGAAAGGTAAGGAAAAGGGGGATAGAGAAGCTGGAGTTTCTCCAATTTAAAAAAAATGGTAAAGCAAGAGTAGTGGCCCAGCTACAGGCTGGAAGCCCCTGGCCTCTGTAATGGGAGCATGGGAGCATTGTTGGGTTAGTTTATACCAGTTTCAACATTTTCTGTGTGTTTTTTTTGTTTTCTTTGTTGTTGTTGTTTTTTTTAATGTTTCTTATTTATTTCCGAGAGAGAGAGAGAGAGAGAGAGAGAGAGAGAGGCAGCATGAGCAGGGGAGGGGCACAGAGAGAGGGAGATACAGAATCTGAAGCAGGCTTCAGGCTCTGAGCTAGCTGTCAGCACAGAGCCCGACATGGGGCTCGAACCCACGAACCGTGAGATCATGACCTGAGCCGAAGTCGGACGCTTAACCGACTGAGCCACCCAGGCGCCCCTTGTTTTGTTTGTTTTTAAATGGCAGCTAACAGTATATAGACTGTGTTAAATTACTATGTTTTTTTTAAGATATAACTTTTTCAGTTCATTTAGAACATGGAAGTCTGATATTTTTTAATCAAATGAAAAATGTATGAAATGAATTTTCTCCTAATTCTGGATTCACATGACTTTACAATACCAACCAATTTTGATATTTACAGTATTTGCCAAAACTTAGAATTTTGCAAACACTAGGTTATTACCAGTGTTTCTTTAATAAATGCAGGATGCATATTTGAAGTTTTAACATGGGCCTCTAAATTATACACAGAATATATGTTTGTAGTATTTCAAAGATCACACTGAAACATAACTTCCTTAGAAAATAGACTATAAAACCTAATAGGGTTTCCATTTTATCAACTGAAATGCTTTATCTTCATTTTTCATTGTATATTCCTCATTTTTCACTCATTTAAACTGTCAATTATTTTTTATTGTAAAATAGATTTTAGAATTTGCTTTGGTTATTCTTTTTATTTTGTTGCCTTTTAAAATCAGTATGTCTTTAATGTACATCTCTTACTTGATTAAAAATGTCTGTGTGTGTATTAAATCACTTCAGGTTTACCAAATGAAATTGAGCCATGCTGTTTTTAGGCCAGAGATGAAAATTACAATTTTTAACATGTAAACTTTCAGGGTGGTAAACATATGGGACATGATTGTATCTAGAAAGAAACTGTGTTGAAAGCTTTAGCGTTGTCTGAAAAACAAGAGAGAAGGCAAATTAGCACTATGTTTAAAAAGTGGGGGAAAGAGAGTAGTTTTGTTTTAAAGCAAGAAAGTCTGGTTGGCTCAGAATGTGAGAGAAGTTATCAAAAGCCAAATTTGGGCCATACAGGTAGATTGTAGGAGGCTTGAAGGGAAATGAAATTGATTTACCGGCACATAATGAGCTTGAAAAGAAACAATGAAATGTACTGAAAATTTGACACTTTTAGATGATCTTTGATGGATTTATTCATAAGATGAAAAGGATGCTAGTGAATCCTGTAGAACACTACATGGATGACATGCAGAAAGAGGGAAATTACAGTTTATTCTTTTCTGTTAAGATAACAGTGAGATCATAGTCTTTGATAGAGGGTAGAGTGGGCCAAAATCCCCATGTCCTGGCTGACTTGTCATTAGTGAAAAATTCAAGTACATGTTGAACGTTAATGTAAAGTGTATGTGGCCAGTGGAAACAGTGAAAATTCTCTCTATAAATGAATTATACAATTAAACAGACAAAAAAGCACAGCGGAGAAAGAAAGGAGAAATCAGATCTGGGGTGTAAGATGGGGGGAAGGGAAGGATGAGGGAAGGGGAGGGAGCCTGGCTGTGCCCTGGGCTGCCCTGAGGGTCCTTCCTTTGAGAACTGAGTTGGGAATGGCAGCCATATAATGGGGTTTGGGGAGGAGAGACTTCAGGGGGTTCTGTTAGATGACCTTGATCTGAGGAATGTAGGAGGAGGCCAGGCCATCATCCTACTGTGATTTGGGGAGAGGCTGGACCAGAGATTTGAGCAGGCTAAAAAGGTTTGAATGAGCTCCTGAGGCCGCGAGGCAGGACACCTTGGGAAACAATGGGCACACAGTTCTGGTGTTTCTCAAAAGACACCAGAGAAGATAGGAGGACATGAGGTCAGTGGTTTGGGTTTAGGAGTAAGCTTTGGGCCCTTTCGTTACCTTTAAAAAGTGCAGGGCCCACGTGGTGGGTTATCTGGATCCTCTGCCCCCTCCCCCCAGCCCTGCTGGCCTCTGACACCTCCAGGTACACACTTGTGAGGGTGTTTGGGGGTGGCAGTTCCATACCTGGGCCGGAAGATCATCCCAGCCTCTCATCTTTTTCCCTGATCCTCTTCATCCTGTTAAAACACCCTCTTGAGGGGCGCCCAGGTGCCTCAGTCAGTTAAGCATCCAACTCTTGGTTTCAGCTCAGGTCATGATCTCACAGTTCGTGGGTTCGAGCCCCATGTTGGGCTTTATGTTGACAGTGTGGAACCCTTGTTGGGATTCTCCTTCTGTCTCTCTGTCTCTGTCTGTCTGTCTGTCTCACACACACACGCACACACACACACACACACACACCATAAATAAACTTAAAAACAAAAAACGGCAAAATACCTTCCTGAGACACAGTTGACATGATTTTGGGTTTACATACTCTCCCCTGTGAATTCACTCTGTGATCTGGGAAACAAAACATAGAAGAAAGAAAAGAAGCAGAAAGGAAAAAAAAAAAGAAGAAGAAATCTCCATCCACATTCTCCTTATCAGAAAACTTCAGAGTTATTACCACACATGCCCGAGGCAGTTTTCTGTTATCTGGCTTAGGAGGGGGAGGGAGTGCCAGGGGGAAAGAGCGTGAGGGGGCTCTTCTCACTCCCAATTTCCTTTTCCTTGATGAAGTGGTGACTTCTCTGCAGTAATTTTCTCACAAAGTCACAATGTCCTTGGGCCATGCTCCCACATCTCATCTCCATCCTTCTGGACTCTACCACTCCATTCTCTTAACCAATGAAAAGCCCCTGTGTTGCAGCGTCCGCCACACATAATAAGATCATTAGTTTGTTTGGTCCTGGGTTTGATTTGGGAAGAGTAAGCAAACATTTACAAGGAGACATCTACAGGCAGGTCCTGGGTCTAGTGCCGTGAATGGGACAGAGCTGACAAGACCTGAGAGAGGCCAAGGCTGGCCAATGTGGGGGGCGGGCCGGAGGGGGCTACAGTGCTGTGCAAGGCCCTGAGAGGTTTTTTGTAGCTGAGAGGGCTTGGGAACGGTTCAGCTGAGGGTGACTTTAGAATTGAGCTTGCAGAGTGTAAGGGGGGCAGGCACAGGATGCTGACCAGATGCCTCAGGGAGAAGGGGGCAGAGCCTTTGTGGTGGAGCAAACCGGGAAAGCAGAGGTGTGGGAGGCAGGGCTGGGGGAGAGCCAGGAAGGGGCAAGGTTGACTGGAAGCAGTGCGAGGAGGAGTGGTGGATGGTACTCTACACACGCATGTCCTGCTCAGGAGTTTGGGTTTTCTTCTGTGACAGGTTCTGTGTGAGAAGTTCAAAGTCTATGAAGGCTGCTCTTAGTCCCCCATGAAAGCTTTCTCATTTATCTGCTAATTCACGGTTAAATGCGTGTTTCTCATTCATCTGTTAAGAAGGAGACTCTGGAGCTTCTTTGGCCAGTGTGATGCCATCTTTGACTCCTGTGTTTTCCGCAAACCCCGTTTTACCTAGATCTTGCTGTTTGGCCTGGCTCTTGTTGAATGCTTCCCAGTGCTGTCTACAACCAGCAGTTTCAGTTTTTGAGAGCTCAGGATCACCATGTTGCCAATTTTAAGTTTTAATAAGTCTTCTCATCTTTTTATGGCTGTCTTTAAAAAGAAAAATATGTACATGCAAGGGGCCATAGATGGCATTCTGAATATTGTTTGTTGTGTTACGGTTGGGGTGAAAACATGAAGAAAAAGAGCGACATTTCCTTAGAAGACCTCAGATTCTAAAAGCACTTGAAAGAAAATTTGGCAGATAAGGAAATGAAAAGAGAGACCCCCCATTCATACAATTTTTGCTCAGTAAAAATTCCTCAAATGTCGCACTAGGAGATTTTTTCTCACACTAGGTACAAGTAGTTTTTATTCCTCATTTAGGTCTGATACTCCACGTGCAATATTGTGTTATTTTTTAAAGTTTATTTATCGTGAGAGAGAGAGAGTAAAAGCAGGAGAGGGGCAAAGAGAGAGGGAAACAGGGATCCAAAGTGGGCTCTGTGCTGATGGGAAAGAGCCCGATGCAGGGTGCGAACTCATGACCCTGAAATCATGACCTGAGCCAAAGTCAAAAGTTTAACTGACTGAGCCACCCAGGTGCCCCAGTATTGTGTTATTTTTAATAAAAAAGAGCAAGACATCTAAATGTTGAATGAAAGAGAACAGTTTGGTAAATACAGCCTGATGGATGCTTATGTCATTATTAAAAAGGTGATTACTAAGACCAATGTGGAGAAATATTATGATATAATGTTCAGGGGAGAGAAGCAGAAAGCGAAATTTCATGTCAACTGAGATTTAAGCACTTTAAACTTGAAGAGTGTCTACTGTACGGAGAGCCTCTCAGACTGAAGGCTGGCATCCAATGGCTGGTCGACGATGTCCCCAGTGGGGGCTGACCAGTGCCACATGGCAACCTAAATCTGAAGCTAAGTGCACGATAAACTCTGCTGACTATGAATAAATATGTTCTCAAAAGAAAGAGACCTACTTTAGGTAAACAGTGTTGTTTACCTGGCATCTGGTATCAAGCAAAATGAATTCTTTGCTAGCTCCTTTCTCCTCCTCTTTCTTGTCTCTCCTAATCACGTGCTTTCCATTTGGGTTGTTTCCTCTAAAATGGGCAAACAGATTATCTTCCTTATCAAATTAATGTTTGCTTACTTCCAGGAAAGCTCAGACCCTGTGGTTAGTCACACTGCTGCCTGTGGTCTGGAGCTCTTTCAGAATTGTGAAGTATATCTGTGTGTGACTGGTGTTAATAGCTGAGCTCATGCATATAAGGACTGGTGGCTGCCTCCTTCCCAGAGTGTCTGGGAACAGATTGACAATCGTGGCAGGTTGTCTGGCTCTCACCGATGCGCAGTCTGGAAGGAGGCTTAGGCAGGTGAGCAGGTCGAGGATGTTTGATAGAAGACCCTTGGCATAGTATCATAAAGTTGCTTGTATATTATGTGCAGATTCAGAAGTAAAATCCTCCTCTGCATGCGTGTGTGTGTGTGTGTGTGTGTGTGTGTGAGAGAGAGAGAGAGAGACAGACAGACAGACAGAGGTGGCTGCCAGTTTCTTGGGTTTGGGTCTTGGGCATCCTTCTTTTAAATGGACATGAGGATCATGACTAGGGTTTTTGTTTTGTTTTGTTTTTCCTTTAGAGAAATTTCTTTCAGTTCTTCCTCTGTTCTGGTGCTTATCTTCTTCTTACCCCCTTCTCACCCTTCTGCCCTTTCCTGCCATTGCATTCACAGGCTGTGTTTTCTCCGTGGTGCCTCTTCTCTAGGGCTCTTAGAGCACAGATATGGTTCACCCAGCCCACCTCCTTTATTGCTCTCACACAGCCATGCCAGTTTGGGACAAGTGAAAGAGGCAACATCCAAGTTCCTCCCAAATCTCATCGTTCTTGCTTCTGCAGTGATAGAGTTGAGACATCATCCTTTTTCAAAGATGTACGGCTTGAGAAATTACTAAAAATCTGCTTAAATGAGCTGCTCGTTTCCTTTCCTGTTTTCTTTCTCTATACACCTATTATATCATTTCCTTGCCTGTTCTCTCTGTATACGCCTATCATATCACATGATACCTGACTGGCCTGCCTCCACGTATGTGCATCAACAGACACGCTCCTATATTATCGCTTCTAAGTGGTGGCATCCCTGAACAGAAGCACACAGTTGAGAGGTGGCTAACAACCTGCCTTTCTTTCTTCCTGACCCCTCACCTCTGAATCTGGGAGCCCAAGAGAGTGTGCAGAATGTGGGACTCAGTGGGCTCTAAGAAGTGACCTGGCTCACCCTCCTTTTTCTAGATGAGGAAACTGGTGCCCAAAGGTCATTGCTTGAGATCATAGATTGACAAGTGACAAATACAGGACAAGGTTCCAGATCACTTCCATCCCAGTCTGGCAGCCTTTTCATTATGTCCGCATGCTCACCTGAGTTACTTTCTTGACTCCAGAAACTTCTAAGATGGTATGCAGTAAAAGCCCAGCTTTCCTTTAAAGCCTTGTCCCAGTGCCGTCTCTTTCCCAAAGCTTTTCTAGATGGACCCAGCCAGAAGAGAATTCTTCATCCTCCAATCTCCCTTAGCACTTTGTGAACCACGCAAAGCATTTGTAGTCTATTTACTGCTACCCATTAGGGTTAATTATATACACGTGTTTTACCCTCCCAACTGGACTACAAGAGCCACTTGAAGGCAAAAATTGTACCTTTGTCATTTTTGTTTGTCTCATAATGCTGGCACAGTGCTTGGCCATGGTGGATACTCACTAAAGGCATGTGGCACAAATGAATGAGAGAATGAATGAATGAGCCCACTGAAATAGCACCTTGGTTCCCTCCTGGAGTGGGGTGCTAGAAATCAAAGTGTGATGGATCTCTGGGGACTGGGAGCTTTGTGAGTTATGGGGAAGTCTCTCTGTCTCTCCGGCTGAGTGGGCAGTGATAACATTAAAGCTGCAGCCTTGGAGTAGCTAGCAGTGATTTAGGAAGTACATTCATGTGGACATAAATAAATCAATTAAATTGCTGCTCCTAGCCATTCAGGCAAGTCTGCCCCTCAACGGCCCAGGTTTCTGGTGTTCACCTGGCTATCATGTTGACTGTTGCTGCAAATGGCTCCGGTGTCCGTGTTTCTGCACAGCTTGGGGCGTCTAGTCATCAGCGTTTGCCTCTTTGAGGAAGCTGCCCCAACTTCCGGCTTTCCCTGCATGTGGCTGATTTTTATTTTGGCATGGATTTCTTCCCTTGATGGGTTTCCATATGCAGGACTCAGTAGCTATGGAGCTCAAAAGTCATTTTTCTTTGAAGAGCTGTGAGTAGTTCCGCTGATAAGAAAACCCCTCTGAATTCTGGTCCATCTCAAAAAATACGTGGATCTTGGAAATGATTGACTCCATGCATCATCCTCCCCATTAAAATAGTTTTGCTTCCTTATCTCAGTCCCAGAGGCTAGGCTTTCTGGATTTAGAAGGTAACAATTTAGTGGAGTTTCTGAGCTAAAAGGGGATGATGGGTGGAGTTTCCTTCTTTCCCTCACAATGTCTTCCACAGCAAGTATCTACTGCGTACCTAATATGCGTCAAAAACCATAACAGGCTTCAGAGATGTAAATATGAAGTATTTTATTTTTGAGGATTTTGTATTTTGTATTTTACTTTCGAGGGTGCTGATATATACACTGATGAGCAGTGCTGTGATGGAAACTGTAAAGGACGTGGGAATAGGAATGAGAGAGAAGTGTGTTGGCTTGGGGAAGGGCCACTAAATGGGGCTTAAGGAATGAGTAGAGTTTCACCAGAGGAGGGGAGAGATTCCAGATAGTGGGAGCAACCTAGAGAAGGCATTTAAAAGACGGATCATTCAGGTGTCCGTTTACCCACAGGTAATTCCTGACCAATCCAGGCGGTGGGCTCTGTCACGCAGGTACTCGTGGAGCTGTCGCAGGAAGAGTCTTTGTCTTCCAGGATCTCAACTTGCAGATGGAGGGTGGGCTTCCTGCAGAGAGCTGAGGGGTTATGGCTGGGAGGTAGGGCTGGTAGACCGGGTGAGAAGCTCTGGTGCTGGACTAAGGAGTTTGGACTATGGCCGGCAATGCTTCTGCTTCTGGTGCCTAAACCTGCAGTCTGTGATTAAAGGGCATTTAGGATATTTCCATTTTTTTTTTCACTTTTACAGACATTATTGAGGTGAATAACGTTGTAGTACCTACATCATTTCGAGCATGTCAGAGTATACCTGTAGGATCAGTTCCTAAAATGGAATCTAATCACTGGATCAAACAGTGTGTGCATTTGGTAAGTTTTGTCAAATTCTCTTCCTTAGAGATTTATTAGTGTTCACTCCCAGCAGCAGTTAATGAGATGTGCTTCCCTCTTCCCTACCTACTCTGACACACACACACACACACACACACACACACACACACTGTAACAAGGACAGTCTTTCATTCCACTCCCCAATTGTCACTCTTTCGGGGCACAGATGACTAAACTCCAGGGCTCTCTAAAGGTGCAAAGGCATGAGTTTGAGATGGATGAAATTCTGTCCTGGACAAATCCAAGAATACCTCCTATGTTCCACCGCAGTTCAGATTTCTGTCCTGTGGGCACCCAGAGTAAAGCATTATGGGGAAAAGTGGTTGGCCTCCAAGCTGTGAGACTCAAAGATTAGGAGTGTCCCCATATATAACTGCTAAATGGGACTCATAATAAGTCACAGGTGGATCATTGGTGTAGTCTTAAACTCTCACTGATTTGTGCCACTTTCTGGGGAAATGACTATTTGAAGTCTCATTTGTTCTAAACTTTTAATCTTGGAGTGTGCATCCTTGTTTAATCAGTCTACTGCATCAATAATAGTTGATAAATATAGTCATTTTCATGGGATGATAAAAAGTTCGTAGCATATGATTACTTGGACATGTGATAAGAACTCCAAACTTAAATCTGTGTCTTTCAGCTCCACATCCCCACCTTCGCCCCTGTAAGTGGAAGATGAAGGCAGAAAGTTGTGGTTTCCAGGCACAAATCCCATGCATGTGAAATAAGAGATAAGTGAAGTTGGCTCAACTATTTCAGTTGTCATTTCCATACTCCCTCTGACTACGTTGGGATATGCAGTGACAACAGAAGGTCCACATTAAAGATAAAGGTGCTGGACAACGGCTTACAAGGAATAATTTTGCATCTTTTAGCAGAAATACTGAGAACAAGTTGCACAGCGAAGAGACAGAAAATGGAATTTAGCAGTAGTTTTGTAGCCTCTGTATTAAACAGATCCTCATTATTTATAGGATATTAAAAGTCAAGAAATAAACTTGCATTTATTAGGGACTTGCTTGCTGAAGGACAGTTTTAGACAGTATAGAAGGTAATAACTAACTAACTAACTAACTAACCAACTAACTAACTAAATAGGTGGTCAGGGTCCCAGCTCTTTAAGAAATCAGTAACCAGTTGGGAAGACCAACATACAAGACCAATTTAGTGACCATAAGAGTTAACAGTATGATGTTGCAAATACATGAAACCATTTAGTGCCAAGCTGTTGGGTCTGAGCAATTTAAATAGCTTTGAGCTAAGAGGATTAGAGTCTCCAACTTGAAAGCTCACCACAGCTCTAGGAAAGTTCATTGAAAAGCTACGGTGTATCTTGCTCACTGCTTCCTATCCCATCGAGCTCCCATTCAGTTGTGTTCTTGTTGAGCTTCTCCCCTTTGCTTTGCATGCACACTTTGCTTTGTTTCTCTCTCCTTGGGGGACTTTAGGATACTCCCCTCCTTTTCTCTACACCTTGGGAATCCACTCAGGACAGCACCATCTTCCATTCTTTCTAGGGCTTTGTGACTTATAACTTTTCCTCATTCATCCCAGCAACCTGATCTTGTGCCCCATATTCCCCCTACTAGAGGATAAGTAAATGCCTTCAGGTCCTCAAAAGGTTAAACATAGTGTTACCCTATGGCTCAGCAATCCTACTCTTAGGAATATGCCCCAAAGAGTTGAAAACAGGGATTTGAACAGATACTTCTACATGAATGTTTATAGCAGTACCATTAACAATGGTTAACATGTAGAACAACTCAAGTGTCTATCAATGGATACATGGTTAAAGGAATTGTGGTATATCCATACAATAGAATGTTATTCAGCCATAAAAATGAGTGAAGTATTGATAAATGCTCCAACATGGATGAACCTTGAAAACAATATGCTAAGTGAAAGAATCCAGGTCCAGAAGGTCACATATTACATGATTCCATTCATATGAAATGTCCAAATAGGTAAATCTGTGGAGATAGAAAGTAGTTTGGTAGATGCCAAGGGCTGGAAGAGTGGTAAATGGAGAGGAGCTGCTTAATGTGCATGGAGTTTTATTTTGAAGTGATACAAATATTTTGGAACTAGATAATGGTGGTAGTTGCAGAACATTATGAATGAACTAAATGCGACTGAATTGTCTACTTTAAAACAGTCAATTTTATGTTATAAGAATTTTTCTTCAATTAAAAAACCCCAAACAAAACAGATAACTCCTTCAGGAAACATGCAGTTGGGAGCCAGCAGTTGAAATACTCATCCTCCTGATATAATTGATTTGGGGGTTGGGGGATGTGAGTCATTGAAGAAATAAAACCTTAACCCAGAGGGGTGAGTTTCAGGGTGTAGTTTAAGCAATGACAGGAATCCATCAGATTGATACAGAGCTTTACAGTTCAGAAAGTGCTTTAGGGCCACCATCTTACATAATTTTTATAACTGTTTCCCCATTGCTCCTCTTCCCCTTATCAGCCAGAAAAGGTCATAGTTCACACCTCCTGTTACCTGGAATGGCATTACCACACCCCTGTGCTTCAATCTGATCCATTCATTAAGGACCAGATCAAATGCCATCCCTTGAAGCCTCACCTGGAAAGATAAGCACATTCTGGTCTTTCCAGGTGACTTTAGTGTTTAAGACAAGCTCTGAGTATGAGCCGAGGTAGCTAATGCCAACATGGGCAGAGATGACAAGTATTTTCAGTTAGATCTGCTGTCTAGACACTTTGTGTGAACAGCCTAATGATGGAACAATATTGGCATCACTTATAATTAGAAGGTGTGATGGATGAAGTGGGGGAGGATATAATGTGTTGAGTCAGAAATGGATAGGTCAAGGAGAGCTTAAGTGGTTAGTAAGTAGAGCCTCTTAGGCCAGGGACTCCTTAGTATAGTTGTCATATCTGATGCCTTCCACATGACCTATGAGTAGGCCATTTAAAAATGTTGACTTAGGGGGCAGCTGGGTGGCTTAGTTGGTTAAGCGTCTGACTTTCACTTAGGTCATGATGTTGCGGTTCGTGGGTTCGGGCCCCGCTTCGGGCTCTGTGCTGACTGCCAGCTCAGAGCCTGGAGCCTGTTTAGGTCTGTGACTCCCTCTCTCTCTGACCCTCCCCTGCTCACACTGTCTCTCTTTCTCTCTCCTAGAAATAAATAAAACATTTTAAAAAAATGTTGACTTAGTTTTTTGTTCATTCATTTATCCATTCCCTTTGAGGAGAGGATGGTCCTCAGAATATAAACTGCCTGGAGATAAGAGCCATGTCTCTCATTCCCCAGTGCTTTGCAGAGTACCTGGTACAATTGGTTCTCCAAAAACATTTGTCGAATGAGTGACTGAATGTGAGAGAGAGTGTGAGCCCTGGAGTCCAGCAGTCCTGTACTTAAATCCTACTGTGGCACTCACTAGCTGTGTTGTCCAATAAATAAGGGAGAAGGATAAGCCCAACTGCACAGTTTAGTACTGGGTACATTTAATAAATGGTAGTTGTTGTTTATCCATCAAATAATTATCAAACGTGAATAATTGTAAGGAGCAACGAAAGCAATTCTCTTTGGCAACTTAGAACCACCCATTCTTGTGTTTTGGTCATAGGAACCTGGCTAAGTATTCATTTATTTACTCATTCAACAGCTCTTTACTGAGCTCTTACTATGTGTCAAGTTCTGTTCTAGGAACAATGGAAAGTCACTGGAAGGCTGTAAACAGGAGTAATATGCTTAGACAAATGTGTTACAAGGATGCCTTTTTGTGTATGTGTGTGAAGAATGGCTTAGAGGCTGGCAAGATGGAACAAGGAAGAACAGGAGAATGTGTATTACATTTGTCTTTATGGAGAGGAAGGCATCTTGGTTTAGAGGGGAGGCCATGGGGCTGGTGAAGAGATCTGGACTATATTTTGGAGGCTGAGCACAAAGGATTTGATGATGAGTTAGATACTGGTGGGGAGTGAAGGAAAAGGGGGCCTAGGTTTATGCCTCAAGTAAATGGCTGAGAAGAGCTGCTGTCTCCTGGGACAGTGGACACTTCTGAAGAGATTTGGAAAGGAATTTTGACAATGACAATTTAGGATACTTTTGAGATGCCTATTGATATTGACATGGGGCTCAGTAGAGAGATTGGTGCTGCACCTATCTACTGATAAGGCGACTAGAGGGTAACTTAAAGCCACAGGGATATTTGAGATCCGTTTTCAAGAAAGAGAAGAGGAGAATCCTTGGGAATGAGCTTTGAGAGGCTCCTTTGTTTAGAGCTTGAGTAGAGAAGTGGCCAAGCATGTGGGCTCACAGAGTTTAAGGATCAAAAGAGTTTCTAGGAGGAGGAGGGGCTGTCCACAGCAGCTGCTGAGAGGATTGAGCAAGATGAGTACAAAGAAGGGATATTGAAACTGGCATCATGGAGGTAATCTTTTGGTAAAGGCAGTTGCAACCAATGGAAGGGGGTGAAAATGCCAGGTAATTGGTGGAAGGGCTAATGGAATGGAGATCCTGTGGTCTGCTCTCTCCAGGTGCTTTCTATGAGATGCGACAGAGGCATGGGCTGATAGCTCAAGGCAGATGTGGGATGCAGGGTGCTTTGCCTTTTTCAAGGGGGAAGCTTAGGACATTTTTATAGTTGATAGGAAGGATCAAGGAGGGAGAGGTTGATGAGGGAGAGGAGGTGACTGCTGGAGCCACATACCCGAGAAGGTGAGAGAGTGAGGGCTCCAGCCCAAAGGTGTCATATCATATTTTGACAGAATCTTCTGGAAAGATGGAGAACATGAGTGACATCCATTTTGAGAGATGCTGGACATGAGAGTAAAAGTGACTGAGGAAAGTGACATCTATGGACCATTGAATTTGGGGAGAACCACACACATTGTATGGAGGTGAGCAGTGCCTTGCACAGACCAGGTACATAATCATTTTTTAGAAATGTTTACTTATTTTATTTTATTTATTTTGAGAGAGAAACAGAGAGAGAGCCGAGCAGGGGCAGAGAGAGGGGGAGACAGAATCCCAAGCAAGCTCTGCAGTGTCAGTGCAGAGCCCGACGTGGGGCTCAAACCCATGAAACACGAGATCATGACCTGAGCAAAATCAAGAGTTGGATACTTAACCGACTGAGTCACCCAGGTGCCCCCATACTCATTTTCTTTAAACAAAAATGTGATCCTGCAAGTAGAGGTCAAAATGTCAAAATACCACAGGAGTTCTCATGCCCCTAAGCCTGAGGCAAAGGGAAGCTTCTAGAGAGGGGCAGAGTGGAAAGGAGGAGGAGGACAGAGAATGTGGGGGCAGGGAAAGAGCACAGAAAGGAAGCAAGAGGAGGCAGGGAGGAAGAGGGGAGAGCTTGTGTCAGAGGCAGCCCAGCGGCACCTGTGGCTTTGCCCTTTAACAGCCAAGGGCACCACGAGTCATAGGAAACCACTGTAACCGGCCCAGGTGTGACAACACAGCCCAGCTCTGCTCCTGGCTCGTGAGAAAGGAAGTGCAGTGACAGGGGCCTGGCTATAATTAGCACCTACAGGCAGCCTAGAAAGCGGCCTGCTCTGAGGTCAGAGAGTTCAGAGCTGGTGTGTGAAAACAGGGGTGCACAGACGGCCCGGGGAAACCCCGGCTGGAGGTGGGCCCCTGAAGTCCTTGCTGGTGCTGCCCGGGCTGGGACTGCGGCCCTGCTGCTGGGCCCCACTGCACAGGGCCTCTCCCCCCCCACCCCTCACCCCCTTCCACCCTCCCCCACCCAGGTGCCAGCGAGGCTGGTGCTGGGAGGAGGGCGTCCAGGACTCCTCCGCTGTCTGTCGCTTATCTGTCTGGGCAAACCTCCTTCGTGGCTGGCTTTCTGTGGCTCCTGGGGCAGCCCCAGCCCATGGGAGTGGCACTGCCTTGGCAGACGGGGAGACTGGCCTTGGCAGATACAGACAGCAATGCTTTCCCAAGGCCGCGTCTCCTTGGAGAGCTTTTCTTTCTAAGGCTTTGGCACATCCGTGCTGCTCTCCTCGATGCTGGCCCGTCTCTGGCTTTGTTGCTCATGTCCCCCATGGGAACATCTTTTTTCTTTTTCTTAATCTTTGCAGTGAAATAGGGAGCAAACTCTCCTCAGAGCTTCTCTTCTCACTGTGTGTGTGTGTGTTAGTTTGGAATTGAGGAGGGAAAAGGTAGAGTGCATGATTTTTTTCTTTACACTCCTCAACAGTGAACATAAATGTCCCCTTCTGCTACTCCTCTGTTATAGACTCATTAAATCTCAGCGTTGGATGGCGTCTATTTCAGCCTCCAGAAGCAGGACCCCTGGCCCTGATGAAAGTTATTCAAGTCAGAGCCCCGTGCCCCCTCCTAGGATGACTGTTCTTCCCTCCCTCCAGCTGTCCAATCCTAAGAAAAGTCTTCATCTATAGATCCCACATTAATTCCCTTGTAACTTCCTAGCTCTAGTCTTGGTTTTCTCATGGGACATCCCAGAATTAGCTGGCTCTCTCCTCTAAGTAAGAGCTCTTCCTTTTTGATGTGTGAAACAAATCATTATTTCCAGCTTGTTTTTTCTTTTTCACGCTGATCACTCACAGTTACTTTGACTGCTCATTAATTCACCAAATATCTGTTTCTCACCAGTTGAGTGCCATCTACTGTGCTAGGTGCTCTGGGACGTATCCATTAATAAAATGAAGCCCTGGGAACTGGAGGAACTCACACGTTTATTTAAAAGAACGCTAGCGGGCAAAACTGAAACACATCATAACATTAGAATATGAGACGGTAAGAACCACATCACAGCTAAAATGCTTTTGTCGCTTGTTGAGGGAGATATTAAAATCATGTTTACTGAGTGAGTATGCTATGCCCGTGATCTCACGTAGAACTCACAACACCATCACCAATTTATAGACAGATCAAATACTCCGCCCAGCTTTGCGAGGCTTTTAAGACGGCAGCCAACCTTACAATGAAGGGCCGATTCATGATTTCTAACTACTACTCTCTAACTACTACTATAACTACCACTACCTAGTGTGACAGATGCAGAGTCTCCCTCTCGAGTTTGCACATCAGGAGCAGGGATTCGAACTCTGGCCATCTGGCTGCAGAGTGTATCTGCTCGACTGCTGTGGCATCTTTCTTTCCTGGAGGGCTGTGGGAATACCAAGGAAGTAAGAGTAGGTGTGTCCTTAGCAGGGCTACTGCCCCCAACCTATGCTGGAGAGATCTTTGCAGATGTTCTCTTGGGCAGGAAGCTCACTGTGCTAGCTCTGACCTTGCTATTGTTCTTGGCATAGGCCGTTCAGTTTCATGTTACTGAGCCCTCCGCTGCTCTGAATACATGCTTTCTTTCCACACTGTAATGGGAGCTAGCATGCAAAGTCAAGGCCACCTCATGTACTGCCAACAATGGTCCATTCTTAGAGGAATCTCTTTCCAAAGCCATCCTGGGAGATACTAAATCCTGCTGCCTGGAAGCTAGTGATTATCCTGGGGGGGGATGGGCAGAGCTTTTGGCTGTCATTTGGCCACCTTGTTCAAACTACTTGGGAGAGATGGAGATTCCTTGAGTTCTCCTGTGACAAGAACTGTAGCTGTTCATGGTGCCCACAGGGAGGGGCACAGGGTGGAGACATAATGGCTGACTCTCTTCACCCCTCTTCCCAGCCAGACCAATAGAGGCAATTCTTGGGAGGGCTGTTAGGGCTCCCCAGGCTTGAGCAACCCAACAGGAGATCCCATTCCACCCTCTTCTTCTGGTCCCAAGCAGCTCTTCTGATGGTTGCGTATTCCAGTAAGGGGTTGCGTGTCTGCTTGTCACTTCATTCTGGGTGATGGTGTGACCTGTACTGAACATGGCATGCAGGAATAATTACTATTATCATTATTATTTTTAACATCAATGTGGACCATTGAGAGCAGGGAGTGTTGTTAGAGAACAAAATTAGCTCCCACTCCCCCCCCTTTTGTTTTCCCAGTGGGGTCTCAACTGAACTTAAACAGAAATTGCTCATCAACAGGAGGTTAGGATGGTGGTAATGGGGGTGTGTGTTTGGTACAGTGAAGTTTAATTCATTTGTCTCTTTTTTGGGGGACAGGGAGCAGTTACTAGCTCTTAAATTTCTCCTCCCTGATACAGATGATTTTTCTCCTTTAATGAAAACTGACAACAATAATAATAACATTATGCAGAATTTGGACCTCTCAGGCAACATTCTTGCAATGACTTAAAAATTCTGGGGGAACCAAAATTCATTACATTTGAATTCATATCTGTGTTTCATTTCGGGACCTTGAGGTAGGCTGAATAATGATCCTCCAAAGATGTCCATGCCCTAATCCGTGGCCCTGTGAATATGTTAACCCAGATGGCAAGGGAGGCCTTGCGGATGTAAATAAAGGTAGTTTAGGAAGATTAGCTTGGATTTTTCTACGTAGACCCAGTGTAGTCATAAAGGCCCTTCTAAGAGGTCTATAGCCATACCACCCTGAATGTGCCTCATCTCATCTTAGAAGAGGGAAGCCAGGGCTCAAAGGCAGAGGAGAGAATGTAATGGTGGGAGCAGGGGTCAGAGGGATGTGAAGAGGGGGCCATGAGCCAGGAAATGTGGGGGACCTCACGAAGCTAGAAAAGGTACGGAGGGAAATGGTTTCCTCCTGAAGCTTCCAGAAGGAATTCAGCCCTGCTGACACTTTGATTTAAAAACATGTTTGACTTCTAGAATGACAAGATAATTTATGGTGTTGGAAGCCCCTAAGTTTGTGGTCTCTTGTTACTGTAGCAACTGGAAACTGTGTGGACCTGGATGAAGAAAGAGTCCGTGGTTATGTCTATAGACTGACCGACCTTACAGGCTCAGGACTGCTCTGGATGTTTTAGGTCCTGGGCCTACATACTCTTCCAGTTGACTGACACTTTTCCTTCCAATTTACTCTCTTCTTCTTCTTCTTCTTCTTTTTAAAGTTTGTTTGTTTATTTTTGAGAGAAAGAGACAGAGACAGAGAATCCCAAGCAGGCCCTGTGCTGTCAGCACAGAGCCTCATGTGGGGCTCAATCCCACAAACTACAATATCATG
The DNA here is from genome assembly GCF_003009895.1 of Hyaena hyaena. Classification (NCBI taxonomy): domain Eukaryota; kingdom Metazoa; phylum Chordata; class Mammalia; order Carnivora; family Hyaenidae; genus Hyaena; species Hyaena hyaena. The sequence continues at coordinate 352,595 of NW_024082005.1, read as the reverse complement.
ACCTGAGGCAAGATCAAGAGTTAGATGCTTAACCAACTGAGCCACCCAGGCAGCCCCCCACTTTCCTCTCTTCTTAAATATGGGAAAGGAGGCCTCACTCAGAGGCATCCTATGGAGCATTTTATAGAGGGCCTCATGTGGACCCCAGAGGATATGGTGAGGGATTCCTAAAGTAGATGGTAAAACCATCCCAGGGAGACAGAGGTATGATAAGGAATTCATGTTCATCAGACATTACCCTCCAGTTCCCCACAGCCAGTTCTTCACTGGTCCTTGTTAAGGACGTGTCAACTCTGAGAAGAGAAACTAGGCAATGAAGGAACTGCTGGGCTGACTGAGTTTTTAACGAAAGAGCAGGAGGTTCATTAGTGAAATAGCAGGAAACTTTGGGGAAAAACATTATCGTGAAGCCTGCAACTGCCAAACTATGGACTTTTAGATCAGCTGTGCACATACTCTAGCTTTTTGTAAAAGTGGATCCAAGAATAAAGGCAAAAATCAGCCAAAAGCCTTAAGACCGTAAAAGGACAGCAGTTCAAGTTAAAAAATCTATCCCAGTGAGGATAAAAATAGGCTGTGCAGGTCATTCTCTAGTGAGTTCTGATGGAAATACATCCCCTTCACCCCAAAGCATATCCAATATGGAGGAAAATACACAGCAAAGGTAAATAGAAAAGAATGTGTGTGAGGTAAGTGTCACTGATAGTAAGAAGAATAGTTTATGGGGCACCTGGGTGGCTCAGTCAGTTAAGCATCTGACTTGGCTCAGGTCATTATCTCATGGTTTGTGGGTTTGAGCCCTGCATTGGGCTCTGTGTCAATAGCTCAGAGCCTGGAGCTTGCTTCGGATTTTGTGTCTCCCTCTTTCTCTGCCCCTCCCCTATTTGTGCTCTGTCTCTCAAAAATGAATAAACATTAAAAATTCTTTTAAAAAAAGAAGAATAGTCTATGAGGTATTTTGTTGAGCCTAAAGAAGAATCCAGGACAGCCAGCTATTGGGCCAGGTGACATCATAATAACCAGTGTTGCCCTGTCATGGCAAATAGTGGTCTAATTGTAAAGGGAGGGACAAATATGATTTAAAGAAAAGTGAAAGTCACGTGAAGTGAGAAAGTGGTAAGAAGATCCTCTCATACTTTTCAAATATATTCAAATCTCCAGGGCCAGATGGATTGTGTTTTCAAGTAGTGGTTCCCCAAGTATGGTTCCCAGACCTAGCAGCATCAGAATTCCCTGGGAATTTCGTTCCTTTGTAAATTCTCGAGTCTACCTTGGACCTACTGAATCTGGCATGCTGGGGTGAGGCCCCAGAATCTGTGTTTTAACTAGCCTTTCAGATGATTCTAATGCATGGGAATTCGTAATCTGGACTCCATGGCTGGATTTCAGTAGGGCAGTATAAATACTCTGGTATAAAATACAAATACTTTTGTTAGTGTACATGTTTTGAAAGGAGGAGAGAGTCCGTGGCTTCCATCAGAATTTTTAAAGGATTTGAGACCCCAAAAGTTTTAGAAACATTCTTCTAGCATATTCAAATTGAAACTTTTTACTGACATTAAAAAACTGCTGAAGGTGCTACAAGAAATCACAGAGACTCATAGTATGGCAAATAAAGTCTTCCTAGTTTTTTTAAAACCAGAATTGGATGGACCCTGAAAACTCTAGTTTGGCTAACTTGGCAGTGATCCCTGGCAAAAATCTGGGCTGCTTCATTGGGTGGTTGGGTAGGAACACTTAACAAGGAAAATCAAGAGCCAGAAAAGGTTCATTAATACCCAAATACACCAAATAGACTCTGTGCTGTTTTATTTCTGCTATTATTTTTAAATTTTTTAAATGTTTATTCATTTGAGAGAGAGAGAGACACACACACACACACAGAATTAGAAGCAGGCTCCAGGCTCTGAGCTGTCAGCACAGAACCTGATGTGGGGCTTGAACTCACAAACCGTAGACCATGACCTGAAGCAAAGTTGGATGCTCAACCAACTGAACCACCCAGGCACTCCTTTTATCTCTGCCATTAAAAAAGATTCCTTATGTTTAAATACCGAAAAAATACAAAGAAGAAAGCAAAGAAGATGGCCTGCACTCCCATTGCAAGGTAACTGAGTTCGCTGCTCTTGCCCATCAAAGCTTCCTATATTCTTCTGGAAAAGAAAATTTATGGGTAAAAGGATTGTTCTCTCTTTCCTCAAGCCCACTGTTCAGCACTTCGGCTTTAGATAGACATGAGTTGTATATTTTAGAGATCTTTCCATGTTCATACCCAGAGAGTTACTTCATCATTTTTAATGGTTGAATAGCTTTCCTTCATCTCTTCTACTCTATTGGTACTTTAAAACATTGATATTATTTGTATTTGTTTTGCTATTGCAAGCAATGATGCAAGAAACAGAGTTGTACACGTATTTTGTATATATTTTCAAGTATATCCATGAGATAAATTCCTGTAGGTCAACTTCTCGGTCAAAATGTACACACATTTTAATATTGCAGAATACTCTCCAACATAGTTCTGTTGCTCTGTATTCACATGAGCAGAGCATGAGAATGCTTGTTTTTGCACCGCATTGGCACTACTAGGTTTTAGCATTAAAAAAACTGTCAATCTAGTCAGGGGTGGGGGAATCCATCATTTTCTTGCATTTGTTCATTAGCAAGCTTAAGCATTGTTTCCAAAGTTTATTCACCATTTATATTTTCTAATGAACCCCTCTAAATCCTTTGTCCATTTTTAATATGTTGCTTAACTTTTTATTGCTGATTTGAATGATATTTAGAAATTAAATTGCCCTTTGTTCATCATATGTTGCAAATATTTTTCCAGCTTGTGATTTTTCCTCTGACTTTGCTTATGGCTTTTTCTTTTGTCACATCGATTTCAAAAAAATACATAGTCAAATTTATTATTCTTTTCTTTTATGGCCTCTGAGTTCATGGTTTTTAAAGTCTAAATCTTAGATTGGTTGATTTGGGAGATGACACAAAACTCTCTTAGAATGATTTCATCCACATGTTTTATAAAGCTTGCCATCTTTGTGAACAAAATGGAGAAATAAAAGTTGGGTGACATATACATCAAAGTGCCTTTGCAGTTGACTCAGTGAATATACACGAAGAGTGCTATTAGCCAGTCCATCCCAACCTGGATTCCTTTGGCCTTGATGAAGATAGAGACGTATTTCTCCTATTTTCAGATAGAAAAAAGGTCAAGATGAGATAGTTTCCTGGACAACAGAACCAACATTCAGGGAGGTCTTGACAGGCCAGAACATTGAATTTAAAACCAGTGAGACAATTTAGAAGAGATAGATCAACTATTTGTATTTTCCAAAAGTTCAAGTATATAAGGATAGATGGGAAGGCCTGAGATACCAGATATTCATGGAAGCAACTTCACAACAAAGACAGAGCCCAGTGAGTTAATAGTGTGCTAGGAATACGAAGGAAGTCCGTGTGGCCTTCGGTTCTCTCTGGATACTTAACAATAAAAACAAAACAAAACAAACAAAAAAAAACCCACCTTAATTTCAAAATTTGACTTACAGAAACTTTAAAGAGAGTACAGAGAGGTTCCATGTGCCTTTTCATCTAGATTTCCCCAATGGTAACATCCTACATAATTACAGGACCACTATTAAAACCAGTAAACTGACATTTCTACACTCTCCACACCTTACTTTTCATCAGTTGTTTACATTCAGTCTGTGTGTGTTTGTGTGTGTATAGTTGCATGAAATTTTATCACAACTATACACTCATTATTCTTCAAAGGTTTTAATTAGTAAATAAAGTAAGAATACATTTATCTGTAGAAAAAAAAATTGTTCCTCTATTTCAGACAAATCAAGCCTAGAATTTTACGTAAGTGACATACCCTGGATAAAAGTGTACATGGAGGTGAACTTGCGCAAAGTACTCCGGTGGTGCCCTGACTGTGCTGTTTGCATTCCTAGGGCTATGATGAAGCTGTATATTTACAAAATATAGAACTGAAGAGAAATGGGACTTTCAGCAACATTTTTTAAAAGTTCCATGAAGGCCTGTCATGCAACAAAGGGGTAAGTCTTGTTATATATCTTTGTAGTCTGTTAAGAGAGATTGGAGGCAGTTCTAAGAATTGATGATGCATGAATATTGATGAAAGCCTAAAGGAGCTGGAAAGTTTGAAGGGGTAAGTTTTGCCTTATATCCCAGATTCAGGAAGGAAGAGAAGAGGGAGGAAAGAGAGACAGAAGAGATAGAAGCACTGCTGGTCCTAGAGGCATCCATCCATTGGCAAGGAATAAACAAAAGCAGTTAGGAGGGTACATCTTAAATGCTTTCTCTGTTGAATCTTTCCCATCAACTTTGTACAGAATGATGACTGTACTCAGCTTTGGTGCCAGGTAATGATGAAGATAAAGAGAAGTTTGATAGATATTTTTGTTACTTTTTGTCATTCTCTCCTCTTTGCCTTTCTCTTTTTCTTTTTAAAGTTGATGACCCATGTTTTAATTTAAAGAATGTTATATTTAGCAGGCTCCTGATACTGTTTGGACTGCTTTTTTCTAATCTAGCTTGAACAGACCTAGGTTACTGGCTGGTGAGTTTACAGTTCTTTTATGTCACCTGTTTGTAGATGGTAAGGATCCAAGGAGCCTGGAAGTTTCTAATAGGTGGCTGCCGTCATACTCTGGGGACTGATAGAATTAGGAGACTGTGTAAGAGTGGGAGCCTGTCCCGTGGAGTTGTAAAGGAGAACCTCTGCTCTGGAAGCATCTTGAAGAAGAGGATAATTGTCAGGTGTATTGGTTTGGATTTCATCCAGTTGATAGAATAGAATACTCAAAGACAGGGACTGAAGCAAATGGAGATTTATTTGTTTTTTACCCAACAGGAAGTTGCCAACTTTGGTCCAGTAGCTCTGTCATGTTAAGATTGGGTCTCTTCAGTTTTCCTTGATTTTTGTCCTCATGGTTGCAGGTGGGCTGCTGCAACTCCAGTCAATATGTGTATCTTTAAGGAAGTAAGAAGGTAGAGGAGAGAAGGGGAAGGGAGCAAGGGAAACAGGCAGGGTTACCATCAACTCTTTCAGGAAATGCAAATGTTTTCCCACAGCCTTCCCTCATCTCTCACTGGCCAGAATTTTTCCTTTTACCCACAGTTTTGAGTCTCACAATTTGACTTAAACATTTGTGCGTGCTTTAATCATATGAGAGAAACCAAGAGAGGGGAACAGAGAGTTTTCTATAATGTGCACAATGTTTCAGGATGTTAACCTGTGAGGATGGACTATTGATCTCAGAGGTTTAACTTGACATTTATTTGTAGAGCTCCTTTATATATTCATGTATGTTTGGGATTAAGACAAAGGGAGTAGGGTGATACAGATTTTGATAACTCTCCATTGAACTGCAATCAGCAGAAAGGGGTATGAAATTGGTCGTAAAAACTCTTGGGACTTTCCTGCAGCCATTCTCTGGGAAAATATCAATTTAGAGAAATTTCTTCATAAGCTCTCTGTTTTTTGTTGCAAACACAGTGGGATGGTGGTCTGGGCTATTGCATTCAGGAGCCCAAGTGGGTTTCAGGAGAAGGCTCATCTCCATTTGAGAGCTGTATCTCTATAATTGAGACCAGAACTTGACTCCTAGTGTCCACAATGCTGCTAAATTGAATTAGAGATTTTATGGAAAGAACAATGAAAGCCCAAATTCATGTACAAGCATTCAGATCTTTTAAGTGGTAATATAAAACACGCACAAATCACCATTCTTGGGCTCTAAGTGTTGGTTTTAGAAAATGCGTTTAGTAACACAACTGTTTAGGAGGGCTTTGAGCAACTGATGAAGGAGGTTCTAATTAGCCCTTTTTTATAAATGTGGAAATTAAGGGTCAGAAGAGTTAAGGAACTTGCTTGAAGTTTCTCAAATAGAGCTGAGATTCAAAGTGCTTCTTGTCTGATCCATGCCTTCCTCTTCATTAGGAGGACACTCTAAGCTACTGCTAAGCTCCACAAAGTGAGTAAAATCAGGTGTGAGTAGGTCAAGAAGTGAGACCCAGATCTACAAGATTGTTCTGTAGGCCCAAGGTCATGGTGTGTGGTGTTGGTGCTCTGCCTTTGTGATTCAGTGTGTGTGTGTGTGATACAGTGATTTAGATCAGCCTTGTGGTGGATGTGGGTGCTGTTGGTGCTCCTCGACACAAAGGGTCCTGACCTCAGATGTTTGTCCTTCTGGATATGTACCTGGTCCTGGGCTGGTGTCAAAGGCATGCCCGCCTTCTACAGACACCATTACATATGTAGCCTCTAGGGGCACACTGACCCCACCCACCTAGCATCCCAGAGGGAAGACATGACCCCTTTGTCTTACTCCCCCACCCCTGAGAGGACACTGAACATTTCCTGAAGAGCTTTTACTAAGTGTGTATGTAGGGGGGGGGAGGGAGGGGGGAGGTAGGAGGTTAAAAAAAAAAGATGAATAAGTGTAGAAAGAGGTGCATTTAGCAGAAGTACTGGCTACAGACATGCTTTGCTGGCACAGCTCATATTTTTTCATTTCCATCCTAAGGGACCCTACTCCAAAGCCTGTCCTTGGAAGTTTCTCTTTTCCTTCTTTCCTGTGGACACCTATCCCCTCCAATCTAGTTACTATAGACAGGGTGGAAGAACATGTTCCAGAGTGTGTGTATACGTATTCCCTCCACATTCAAAGGCTTTGTAGATGGCAAATGCTGGTTTACCGTATCTTGCCATATTTTCCATAATGCCATAACTTTGAATGGATATTAGCAATACTGGTAAAATAAGAATTATTTAAGCAGAAAGGTTTATTTACATTTCTGTTTTCATCTCCAACTCTAGAGTCAAGCTTGGCACTGCCTCAAAATGAACCATTATATATTATGTGCACCCATATGCATGTGGATATATCCACATACATGTGCATATACACTTTATGCATATGTAAACATATCTATGTGTTGGGAGTACTGGAGTAGTAGACGAGCCGTACCTTTATCCATTTGCTTTTCTGTTTTGTTTTTAAATTTTAACTAGTCTCCATGCCCAATGCGGGGCTCAAACTCACCACCCTGAGATCCACAGCCCACACTCTACCAGCTGAGGCAGTCAGGTGCTCCTCCATTTGTTTTCAATTTAAGCAATTTAGCCATACCTGTCCTGAGTCATAAAAATGGACCTACTCTTGGACATGGTAATTTCTGTTGTGGGAAATGATACCAAGGGAATCATTAAAAAGAAAGAGAAAGTTATAAAATACAGGGATGTTTGGTTTTTTAACATATAGAGGTATATTAATTTGCAGGTTACAGATTCTTTTCACATGAATGATCTCATTTCATGTTCACAGTAATCTGGGGAAAGTGGTTTTGTTTTCCCTCCTTATTTTATAAATGAGGGAACAGGCTTTGAGAAGTGGTCTGGTTTCTTTAAGGCTGCACAGATGAATTGAGTGATAGAGTTTGGACAGTTTTGCTCAGTTTGGAAAGCAGGGAAACTCAACCAACAAAGATAGAACACTTGTCAAAAAGACCCACAACAAAGCACTTAAACGTGTATGTGCGTTAAGAGAGGAAATGGGAAATCTATGTCTTTCATACAAGTTCAATAGTCTCTTTACCAATACAATCCCCACTCTCCAGTAAGGAACTTCTTGTTAACTACGGCAGGTCTCGTATGTGCAAATTCAGTGCACATCATGGAAGCCTTATGTACTATAATTTCAGAGACTGAAACATGATGGAAAGTATTTATTGCATAATTCAAGTTATAATGTAAAACATAAAAATTATATTCGTGGTGTAATTATAAATGTTTAAAGTATATATATTTAAGGATAAAAATTGGAAGGGAATGTGGAAAAATAAAAACAGTTGTGCTAATGGGATTGTAACTAAATTTTCATAATATTTTTTCCTTAATACAAATAGAATTAACAATAAGCTTTAAAAACCCAAATACTATAAGAAATGAACACTTGTTGACTGCAAATACTGGCTTAAGTGCTTTTTGTGCCTAATTCCACTTAATCACAGCTCTGTGAGGTACATGTTATTATAATTTCCACTTTGTAGATGAGAACCATGTGTTTTAGGATGGTTAAATAACTTCTGTAAGGTTCTAAAGATAGAAGTCAAGATGGGAGCACTTGGGTTTATGCTCTGTCTCTTCCAACCCCAAATACCCCAAATACACTTTCAACGTGTGTCCTAGAAAGGGAACAGTCATTAAATTGTCCAACTGATCTTATGGGCCTACACAGACTCTTTTTTTTTTTTGTCTCATTGTGGAAGGGCTTTAGTTGACTGCCAGACATTAGGAGTTCCACGTAGGAACTCCTTTGGACCATCTATACATGTCAATGCATTTGACAAAGTAGAGCTTCATAGCTTGTTTTGCAAAACAAGGGTCCAGAATAGCAGAGGCTACAAAGAAGGGTGATTTTGAGCATACGGCCAACACTGGACCTCCTAATGTTTAATGGCAGCATTGACCAGAACCTCAGCTCAGGAAGCAGAAGCATTGGACAATCCATGGGATGAAATAACGGTTGCTCTAGCTCCCATCCCAAGGAACAGTGCTAGCCCCAGGCTTTCCCTAAATCTCCAGGAACAAAACCAGTATTTTATTACTCTTGTTCTGAATTGGTAGGATAAATGCCTCCGTTCTCAACTTCGCTTTGCCCAAGCGTAAACCCTTAGTTGAGAAGACAAGTTGTCATCTCCCAGCAGAAGGGAGGAGCCTGAGTTTCCTGGTCCAAATGAGGTTGGGATCTTTCCAGTGGTGTGGAATTCCTCCCAGGGCTTGAGTAATGACTCTATTGTAGAAACGTCCTTTATTTGCTGATGATTACAGCATTGCTGGTTTGCGGGAGCACATTGCTCTTTGCAAGAGGGACTTACAGGAGGCTTTGGAGAATGGGACACAAATTTATGCTTCCACACTGTCCCCACGAGAGAGCTGGCCCCCTAGCTGTCTGTCCTTCATAGGATGGAGTTCCTAGTCTGTAGGCTTCAGGTGCCTTACTCCTTACCTTTCCCATTTCATTTCTCAGAGCAGGTGTACTTTCAGGGGCTTTACTGTGAATCATTTTTTAAAATGTTTATTTATTCTTGAGGGAGAGAGCGAGAGCGAGAGCGAGCAAAAGCGAGCACTTCTGAGTGAGGGCAGGGGGGCAGAGAGAGAGGAGTTCTGAGGATCCAGAATAGGCTCTGAGCTGATAGTAGTGAGCCTGATGTGGGGCTCAAGCTCAGAAACCCTGAGATCATGACCTGAGCTAAAATCGGACACTCACTGACTGAGCCACCCAGGCGCCCCTGTGGTGGATCTTTTTGATTAGCGTCCTATCTTTTCAGGTTGGGTTTCCTGGCTTGCCAAACTAAGCAAAACAGAATCCCCTCACTCTGTTCCTGTCCCTTTTTGTCTACAGCTCACAGTTATTCAAAATCTTGCAATGTGTTCTTATTCTGGGGCTTTTATCCTTTGGTATGAAGTTAGTCGAGTATTAATTCTCCTTAACACTGTGTGGAGCATTCCTCCTCTGCAAAGCACTTCACCAAGATTAACTAATTAATCCTCCCAACACGCCTTGTGCCACGGGGACAGTTAATAGTCGGCTAACAATAGGAAGGGGAAGGAAAGTGATTCTTAACTCTTTTCATAAGGGTCTTCAAGCTTCAAAAGCACATTTCCTGCCATTAGAATACAGAAGAGGGGAGAGAAAGGGGAAAGGAGAAATTTTGAGAGGAATTCCCTCTACTGCCTTCCTGAAATTCTCCATTAAGGACTTTGGTGCTGGTTCTTTAGGGAATAAACTAAGCTTAGACAAACTTAGCTTTGTCTAAGGGCTTTCTAGGGGTTTAATTTTAATCCTCATTTTCCTTCTGATTTAGAAGCATAGAATGTTAGAGGATTCAGACCTTGGAGATACAGATATTAAACTCCTTGACCTTACAAATGGGAAAACTAAGGCAGACAATGATTAGATTATTTTAATGTCAAACAGGGCTAGGTTGGTTTGTTTCTTGGCATGCCCTTGGCTTCTCTGTTAGATAAGTTGTCTGCTTACCTCGAAGGTCTTATGAGGAGGTATTAATTGACTGTGTCACTGGCCAGCACTAGGCTTAGATATTGGGCTATTCTCAGCGTCCGAATGTGGTAATACTGGGTGAAGTGGATATACTTGCTGTAGCCAGCCCAGCTGTTGTACCTAAGAAAGAGAGAAGAACCACCATTGTGCAAAAATGCTCTCTGTGTACATTTGGGGAAAATGGGATATGGAATACATCATTTATCTTCAAGGAGAGTCAATGGCTATTTGATTTAAACAAACAATCCATTATGGTGTTCACTGTAGCAAATTCTGTAATTTTAAGTTTTATGGCAACTCCCATTACGAAACCATTTTCATCCCTCTCCTAGCTGTCTGAAAAACCACAAATTGGGTGGAAATTTTCATGGCTAGGCTCTGCCTGGTAGAGGACGGATGACTTCTGGGAGCACAGGGAAGTAAAGAAAATCTCATTAGCTGCCTCTAACCTACTGTTGAATGGGAGGAAATGTAAGCATATTCCTTTTCCAGTTTGCAAAAGAGTCAAATGTTTCTTTTCTCTGTATCGTGAAATTGTGAAAAATGAGGCAGGAAGACCTCATTTTCAAAGCTGTATAGAGTCACTAAGAAATGTTGGGGGGGAAATGCTTTGCAGAATCACTTCTAAGTGTGCTGTAAGTGCGGCTGCTCATATTTTCAGCATCTCCTCTGCCAGTGTTTACATTTTACATTTTCTTCTGCTCTGTCTTGATCACTGTGTCCGTAGAATCTTGGGTTCCTGGAATTAAAAGGATTTGAAACCCCGGCTGGGAGCAGAGAGACTCGGCATGCATCCTGGTTGGTGGTGTCTTCTGAGGTGGAAGGATCTAGCCTCAAGGTTAAGGGGATCTACTTTTGTGTTGGGTCGACACAGTGCCACATGCCAAGAGGTGCCTGATAAACACATCTTGAACACACATGGTTCAGTAACAGAATTCCAGAGACCAGAGGAAAACAAATCTTTCCTTACCCTGTCTTGAAATATAACTTCTTTACTTAATCACAAACAGATTTCTTACCCTCAAATCAGTCACACATTGTCTTCTCTGTGTGTTGTGTGTCTGACTAGGAACTCTCTCCCCTCTTCTTTCTTTGGATCCTGATTCTTTTCCTCTTTCAAGGCTTACCATAGTTTTTGGGTTTCCTCTGCTTCCCTAAGTGTCTCCTGATTATCTTAGGCTGTAAGTAAATCTTCATTCTCAAAATCCTGGGAAAGTTTATTTGTTTTACTACCATATTAAAATGCTTGCTTATAAATGTTTTGTGTGGTTCACAAATGGTTTCATATATATTGCTTTTCTCCTAACCCCAATTGTAAGTGCTTTGGAGAGAGAGATCATCTTTTATGTATCCAACTTTACTGTTTAGGGGAATTCTGAGACATAGTATAGGCTTTATCAATGGCCCCTGAGTAATAACATAGTAGGTGTGGGAATGCTTTCTTTCCTTTCTGGGCTATAAGCTCTTTAAGGACACATCTTTTCATATTTCATCTTGTTGTGCTTTACACTCATTTAATGCTTAATACATATTTGTTAAATGAACGGTTTGTAATCTCCTGAGCTTTTGAGAGAGGAAATTTGTCTCTAGCTTCTTATCAAATCTCCAGGTGCTCGTCAACCTTGTAGACATTAATGACTCCATGTCTGATGCAGCATGTTCATAACTACTGCTAATTATTTGTAACGATCATGGGTGTTTGGGACTGTTGTGGATGCTGTTGTTTTCCTCTAATACCCATGCCCTTATAAAAATTGTTACCATGGAAAGTGCCCGTTGTGCATTTTTTTTCTTCATCCTTCATACATAGAGACACAGATTTTTGAAAAATACAATTTTTGCTCTGTTTTACACCTTTCTTGTGATATTACTTTCCACTTCCTTAAACCTTATTTGGAAATAAGTGGGGATAAAGATATGGAATAAGAGTATTCTGAAAGCACTGACCTATATAATCTGGAACAAAAATCACCATGGCCATCTCCCTGCCTCTCCTTTTCTCCTAATGCTACGGATCTGTGACTGTACAGTTATACAATTGTCTTCCTGCATTCTTCTTCATCACATGGTATCATGGATCTTTCCAGAAAATTTATTTTCTTCTTTTTAAATTTTTTAAAATTTTGTTTTAGAGAAGGAGAGAGAGAGGCAGGGGGTGGGGGGGGGCAGGAAGAGGGAGAGAATCTCAAGCAGGCTCCATGCTCAGCACTCATTGTGAAGCTGATGAGGGTCTCGATCTCACAACCACGGGATCATGGCCTGAGCTGAAATCAAGATGGATATTCAACCTGCTTAGCCACCCAGGTGCCCCTTTTTTACTTTTAAAAAAGCTCCCCAGTATTATTTCCTAGAGTAATAATAAACTTATTTTTGAGTTGGATTCTGTTGTCAACCTATCAACTCTTCCTTCACTATGGAAATTATTAAGATATTATAATTTACATAGTTCCACAGACATACTAAATATTTTGAAACATCCATATAGGGTATTTCATGTATGTCTTCATTTAACGTGCATATGGTCCACATCTCTTCTATGATGTTTAATGAAACAGTAAACAAAAGATGCATCTTATCCCTACTTTCTGGAGGTTTACAATCTAGAAGGTGATTGGATCAACACTGGAGCCAGGAAACTGAGACTTGAAATAGAGGCGGGCTGCACATCTGGGGTCTTAAAGAAAAGATACTTTTGTTATGATTTTGAGTAATCTGAAGAGTCTTTCATAAAAGGAAGCTTTTAAATGAAACCTTGATGGTTGAGTAGATAAAGAAAAGGATGGGTGGGAGCAAGGGAAGACTGCCATGGGCAAAGGAAAGAAATGGAACAAAGATCCATGGATAAGAGGGCATGAAAAGTTTAGGGAGAGGAAGGCCAGCAGGCGAAGGTGGGGTGTCAGGGGGCTGTTATTTGGGTATATGAGGGAGAGCAAAACAAAACATGAAGCTTATTTTTCTAAAGAAAGAAGTGTAATGCTCATTCTTCTGTTTTATTTCTTGCTGCTGGAATGATTAATGTGGCAGTATAATTAACATTGTTCCTGTAGATGAGCCAAAAGTGCTGATGCTAATGCCAAGGGAGAGAAAGTGTTTGGAAAAGATGGCAGTGGATGTTGAGTTATCAAATCATTGACAGCAGCACCTTGATTGACTGGAGAAGCCTGGGTTGCAGATATTCAGCTGATCACTGGTGTTTTCCATAACAGACAAAAACGTCTCCATAGACTAGCAAACACTTCAAAAACCCGAAGTGACGGGTCCTAAGGTCTAAGCTTGCTGTGTGACCCTGAGGAATAATTTCATTGTTCTAGATCTTAAGATCCTCATTGAAAAATGAATTGGTGAGACAAGAAAGCCTTTAAGGTTTATTTGAATCATCCTATGACTTTTTTAGGCCAGTGATTTTCAAACTTCCTTGAACATCTGCTTCATTTGGGAGCCTTACTCTTGAGAGTTTGTGTTAGGAGGTACTTAACACTTTTCACTGAGATTCTCAAGTGTCGTCTCATCCACAAAGACTCTTCTTTTTTTTTATTAAAAAAACGTTCCCCTTCTCCCCCGCAAAGTTTCTTCTGTAGGTAATCTACAGTAAGAAAATCTGCAAAGTCTTTCCAGACTGATCCACTCTGGTTTGATCTTGTCCTTTCCAACTCTAGAATTCCTGGAGGAAACTCTAGAACTTCCTCTGACTCCTAGAGGACAGAGACCTATTTTTAACTTTTTCTTCCTTTTCGGTACTGAGACGCATGGAATGTTAGACTTATTCCTTCCAAGAAATGAATTATTCATTCCAAGAAATCTATGTTGAGAGCTCCTGGGTGCCAGGTATAGGGGACACTGAAACAAAAATATCCCCTTAAGGATCATCGCCCAACTAGTCCAACATCTGTGCAAGTGAAATAAATACCTGGCATTTTGTTGTTTGATGAAATGGACATTTAATACTTTTTCACAGTTGAAGCCCTAAACATTTAATATTTAGTGTTTTCCCCTACTATCCCATTAAATAACAATTCTCCAATATCTTTGAAGGAATGAATATAAAGTCAGGGAAGGGGAAGATTAACATCAACAGTCATAGTCAATTTATTGAACACCCACCAAGCAAAGGATGATTTGTAAAGTTCTGGTACCAGTGCCCTCTGAAGGAGCTGGCCATAGATTATATGTATATTCAGTTGATTTCTAAAACTTTAGGGCAGACATTTCCCCTTCTCCTCTCCCGCACACTACTTTTTCCTCAGCCTCTTTTGTCTTCTCTGTTTTTTATCCATTTTCTCTCCCTCTCTTATTTCCGCCTCCATTTTCCTACTCTTTGGCCAATTTATGCCCATCATCCTCTTACAGACACCTTAATTAAGGGTTAATTACATGCAGGGTACAGATCATTATTTAATTTAGATCATTATTTAATCCTAACGACAATATTTTTATGGAGAAGGAAACTGAGGTGCAACGATGCTGTCCTTTGGCCGATGGCACATAATGAAGGGCAAATCTCCAAGAGGGACAAACGGATCAGTCCGATATATTAAAATCTAGCCTATGCATCTCCCTTGCAAGCCAGTTTTCTTTCATCAGTTAAGTGTGCCTGAAACTTTTCAGACAGCCTCTGGAAAGTTAAGATGGCGTGTGTCTTCTTTCATAACAGAAACAATTATCTGAGAAACCAATGGCTAAAACTTGCAAAGTCTGCAGGAAAGAACTTCTGGGCCCTTTGGAGTTTTCCACCAATTCCCCACCATCTCCTCAAAGGCAAGGAATGCAATTATGATAAAAGAGACTAGGAAATAAAAGGAATAAAGAATGTAGTGATTGCCCTGGAAAAGCCATAGCCCATCTTATATTTCCATTTTAATAATGACCCCTGATCTTTCCAGGGGGTTTTGGAACATACATGTTCCCTTAAAACACTTTTTGAACTTTGGCATTTTCATTGCCTTTGCAAGGACAGCCAAGATGAAGGGAAGACCCTCTGAGCTATAGTGAGCGAACAATAAAATGTGTTTACCTGCTGATATCCCCAACTACTTCTTGATTGGAAATAAGGGGGGTGAAGCAGCCCTGGTGTTTATATATAAAGGGACTGGGGTCTTTTCTTTTGTATTATTTTCCTGAAAGCTGCATGGAGTGTTGTGCTTCTGATTTTTTTTCAGTTTAGCTGAGCTTGAAAATAATATTATAAACTCAGAGTGACATATAATTCCTGTTGCCACTTTACTTTTATATTGTCTACTGAGCCAATAGTGGGTGGGAATTAATCTTGGAACCATACCCAAGTTAAACCGGTTATTGAATTCGACATTAATGATATGGCTGGGACACCTAGGAACCTAGTTCACTGTCTTTTTCCTTATTTCAGGAGCCTCTCATATCTGGCAGTAAAATTTCCCTTAAATCAGAGGAAGGAACTTACACGTTGGCTTCCTTTGAGATGTGATTAGAATCCCCCTAATTTAGGAGCTGGAGGGCCTAAGGTTCTGCTCAGTTATGTCTTAGCCTAACACACCAACTAGAGGAAAGGCTGCCTTCACCACTCTGAGCCAGTGCCAGTCCCCAGAGCTGCCATGGGAGTGATGGTGTCCCATGCCATGGGAGGTGTGGCTTCTAGAGCTTTCAGTGGAGTATCTCGCCAAGGATGCAGGGGAGACATGTCTGTTACAAATGGTGCCAACGTTGTGATTTAGCACAATATTAGGTCCTTTAAAGGACCTAAAATTGTGTTAAATTATATCATGACCAACAAACATTTGTCCAGTATTTCCTATATTGCCAGGAGCCACACTGGCCTCTATGGATGGCAGTCACGGCAAGGAAATGGCAGTGTTTGCACAGCTACTGCCATGAGAAATGAAAACTGGTATCTCCTGCTACTACTGGCTCAT
The DNA here is from genome assembly GCF_003009895.1 of Hyaena hyaena. Taxonomy (NCBI): domain Eukaryota; kingdom Metazoa; phylum Chordata; class Mammalia; order Carnivora; family Hyaenidae; genus Hyaena; species Hyaena hyaena. The sequence continues at coordinate 336,610 of NW_024082005.1, read as the reverse complement.
GTTGTGCTGGTATTGACCAGGCCTCACAATATTCCATATCAGACCAATATTCTGAACACAGATACCTCATAAGGAAAAGCGTATTCCTGCCTTTACAAGAGAGATTTTAGATGAAACCTCTATGGATGATTGTCAAAAGGCTCTTCCTAAGGGCCTTGCAGATCCAAGACTTAGGGGGTTAAGAACACAAGAATTACAATTGAGCCTGGCCCCGAGACAAAGAGCCTAATTTAGAGGTAAGGTACAGATAAGGGCAGAACTTAAGTTAATACTTACACCTTCTTCTAACTGGTGATGGATGGCAGTCCCTTCCCCAAGGCCTACTTTCTGCAAACACCCTCCCTTACAGGTGGCTGGGATGAGGATAGATAAGAGTAGCTAAAACATTACCCACAAACAAAAGGCTGACACTTTTAGGGCCTCCATGGTGTTCACACATTCAGCATCAAATAGGTTTCCACAAACAACTTATTAACCAACTCAAAAACGTTCATTTGAGAGCCAGACAGAATGCCCCTTTGCCCATCTATACACTTAACCTATGACCTAACCTTAGCATTATTAACTTAGGACAAATACCTATCCTGTCTTTTACTAAGAATACCCTAATTCTCTAGTTATAAGGTTTACTTAACCTCACTATAATTGGAATAGTTCTGCAAGAATATTTCTGTAAAACCTGCTTCTGTACACTTTCCAAAGCATCTTATCACAAAGAGTTATCCATTGTAAAAATTCCTTTTTCTGATGTCATGTTATCATTTAACCTATAAATAAAGACACCAAAACCGACAGGACGGAGATGCCTGCCTGGGGATCAGAAAGAATTACGGGGCTCTCTCACTCTCTCTCTCGCCGACACCGTCCATCCTTCAGGGACCCCTGGACCTGCTGGAGCCGGCTCGGCCTCCAGCACTATATGCCAGGCAGTCAACTACATACCAACCATGCAAAACTAAATAAGCACAGTTCCTGTCTTCAAAGAGTTTCTTTATCCAAGTAGAAATTGAGGAGATCAGAAATTTTCTAATGAATTAGAGTTGTAGGGAACAATGTAGATTGCATCCCTTAGTGAAAATTATAAATTCAGATTTGAAATAACACTCAACAGTCACTATTACTGATTACTATAATAACTAATTGTCCACTATTTGTAATGTTTCGGATGTCATGAATAAAGCTGTTAACGGACATGTATGTAAAAGTTGTTGTGTGGAAAATTTTCATTGTCCATGAGGAAATAACTTTGGATGAGATTGCTAGATCACATTGTATCTGTATATTTATTTTTTGTTAGAAATGTTTAATGTTAATTTTTGAGACAGAGAGAGAGAATGAATGAATGAATGAGCAGGGGAGGGGCAGAGAGGAAAGGAGACACAGAATCCGAAGCAGGCTGCAGGCTCTGAGCTGTCAACACAGAGCCTGACACCGGGGCTCAAATTTATGAACCATGAGATCATGACCTGAGCTGAAGTTGGATGCTTAACCAACTGAGCTGCCCAGATGCTAATCATATCTGTACATTTAAATTTTACAGAAGTGCCAAACTTTTCCATAGTGGTTGTCTTATTTTAAATTCCCACCTCCAGTGCGTGAGATTTCTAGTTGCTCCACATTACTGGAAATTCTTGGTATTATTGGTCTTTTAAATTTTAGCTGTTCTACTGAGTGTGCAAAAGTATTTCATGTGGTTTTCGTTAGTACTTCTAGATGACTCTTGATATAGGGCATCTTCTCATGGGTGCATCGGCCATTCAAATATCTTATTTTGTGAAGTGATTTTGCCCCTTTAAATTGTATTGTTTACTTTATTACTATTTACTTACAGAGTTAAAAAAAAGATATTCTGGATGCAATTCCTTTTGCCATATATATGAGTTTCCTCCAGTCTGTGGAGAAAATATTCATTTTATCAGTGATGTGTTTCAACAAATAAAGGTTCAAGTTTAATAACACCCAATTTATCAATTGTTTCCTTTTTACGGTTTGTGCTTTGTGTGGCCTAAGAAATTTTGGCTTCCTTCAAGGTCACAAAATTTGTTCTTATGTTTTCTTCCAAAAGTTTTATCTTTTATGTTTATGTTTACAATACATCTTGAATTACCTTTGAGTATGGCTTGAGGTAAGGGTTGAAATTCATATTTATCTCTATGGATATCCAATTGCTTCAGCACCAGCTGCTAAAAGGGTATAGTTTCCCTTCATTGACTTTTCTTGGTGCCTTTGTGAAAATCAAGTGATTATATATGTGTAGGTCTATTTCTGGACTCTATTCTCATCTATTGATGTGTATATCTGGACTTATGCCAATAACACACTGTCTTGAGTATTGTAGATTTATAGTAAGTCTTGGTAACAGGTAATGCAAGTCAGTCCAACCTTTAAATTTTTTCCCTTTATTTATTTATTTTTAATTAAACATTTTTTTAAGCTTATTTATTTTCAGAAAGACAAAAAGCACATGTGTGAGTTGGGGGAGAGGCAGAGAGAGAAAGGAGAGAGAGAAATCCAGGAAGTCTCTGCATACTGTCAGCACAAAGCCCCACGTAGGGCTCAACTCCACAAACCATGAGACCATGACCTGAGCTGAAATCAAGAGTTGGACACTTAACTGACCAAGCCTGCCAGGCATCCTCCAATTTTTCCTTTAAAAAGATTATTTTAGTATTTGTGGTCTTCTGCATTTTAGAATCAACATGGTTAATTTATACAAAATGACTGCTGGGATTTTGATTGGAATAACATTAAATCTGTAGATTAGTTTGAGGATAATTTTTGTGTTAAGAATACAAGTCTTCTAATCCCTAGAGATGGCATATCTTTTTGCTTATTAAAGTCTTTTTAGTTTCTTTCAGCAATGCTTTATTGGCTTTAGCTATAAATCTTGTGCACATTTTGTTAAATTCATTCTTAAATGTTTTATATTTTTGTATGATACTATACATGGTATTGTTTTTAAATTGCCATTTTCAATTGCTCATTGCTAGCATACAGAATACATTGATTTTTGTACATTGACCACATATCCTGACTCCTTTCTAAATTGAATCCAAACCCATCAAGGGACTCAGCTGTGATCCATCAGCAGGCAGCACTCTGAGGCTCTGGGAGAGTAATTGTCTTGGTCCTGCACAGGGAGTGCGAATGGTGGACAGTTGTGATTGCAATTACAATTCCATTGCAGTGTGCATGCTGTGAATGTCTGGCTTCTGCGCCTTTCACCAGTTCATCTCTTGCCACTCCCTTTCATATGCACACAATTATTCAGAACTACCTCCAGCCCTGTGGATAAAGCCATGGATTTTCTTGCTTCTTTAACTTTGTTCATGCAGCTCCATCTACTTCAAACATTATGTTCAGAGTTTTTTTTTAAATGTTTTTATTTATTGTTAAGAGAGACAGAGTGTGAGCAGGGGAGAGTCAAAAAGAGAGGGGGAGACACAGAATCCAAAGCAGCCTCCAGGCTCCAAGCTTTCAGCACAGAGCCTGATGTGGGGCTTGAACTCATGAACTGTGAGACCTGAGCCGCAGTCGGGTGCTCAACCGGTTGAGCCACCCAGGTGCCCCCAGATTTAAAAAATAAATTGTAAAACAGCTGGAATCCAAAGAGAAGTTAGAGCACAAGGAGCTGGGGACCAATGAGGGTACAGGGTAGGGGAAATCAGGAAGGCAGTGGTCTGGGCTCCTGGAGGGAGGCAGGTACTGAGCCTCTGGGGAAAACTATTTCTGTGACTCTTGTGCTGTCAGTCCCAGCCTCTGCCCAGACCTAAGGGTATAGGTTCTGTAGTATGCTTGTTGGGTGCACCCCCTTTCGAAAGGCTATGTGGACCTACATATGGGGAAAATGGGGGTGGCGGGGGAAGGGCAGTACTGAGCTTGGGCAAGGGAGAGCCTCTGAGAGTGAGACCTAGAGACAACCCTAAGAGAAAACTCAGGAGTTGGCATGCCAGTCCCCCATTGAATGTGGTGAATATTGACCATTTAATGTGGTAAATATCACATTCAACATTTACCATTACCAAATGAATTTAGTAATGAGGAGATTGGTCTGTTGTTTCTTCCTTCTTCCTTGTATACCAGGCATACATTTATTTTAATTACGTTAAGAGTTTATCTATTATACAGTTATTATCCGTTCAGATGCTGAACCTTTTCTGTCAGAATTTGACTCCGGTTCTTAAGATCAGGTGATCCTTAATGAAAGCTCAGTCTGACAGTGACAAAGCTCTTAAGGAAGAAAACGATGATTATTGCTTGTAGAGGTGGACATGTTCCCACATGAAGTCAGTATTAGTAATGGGCATCTAGCCTTGAGAAGTGCACTGGCTCTTCCTGAGCACCTTGGAGGAGGAGGGTGCAAAGCTGTTGAGTTAAGCCCTTATTGAGATTGCTTTCTCTCCTTGGGATGAAAAATGATCAAATGTGAGGCACTTCTGCTCAAAATTGGGAAAAGCTACCAGTGAATTTATCTCCAGAGAAATTGTTTGCTCTGATTCCTAGTCCTTGAAGAACACTACACAATCTGGGGCCAACTGAGAGTTAGATGATAAAGGGTATTATTTTCTGAGGTTGATTTTAATCCACACTGTACAGAAAAGCTATTTACTTACATGACTTTTCATTTGGAGGGCACATCTACTTTGGCCGAAGTCCTGGAGCTTGGGAGATAATGGACAGGTGATGTACAATCACCTCTTAATAGGGTCAATATTAGCATAACAGTATACCTCTGCTGGGCCCAGGTATATGTGGGATGTAGAATTAGGAGACATTTCCTAGTTCTAAGTATCTGTTTACATTCACTGAGTAGCCTCTTAGATAAACAATGACAATGGTGAGCACAATATACTCTGTTCACTATTTGGGCTAAAGATACACACAGACCCTTCTGTTGGGTATGGGAGAAGAATGGGGTTGTGGAGGCTTAGGGGCATTGGGCAAGCAAGAGGGCGGAGAGTAAGAAAGGTGTCCCCTAGAGAAGATTTACTGTAAGGAAAGAAATTGTCCTGTGGGTCAGAAAGGAACAGTGGTTGGTTATGGTGGACTGTTATTCAAATTCCTGACCCAGCTACCCTTGTAGTACCTGTGGACCCAGGCCCTCACTGTGTACAGGTTGTGAGGTTTCATCAAGTTCACTGTGCTCTCTGCCCCCCCCCCCACACAATTTTAAATCCAGCACAAGTCATAAATAAGGGTCCTTACAGATTTTGAGGAGGTCATGGGACATCATGGCTCTGTTTGCAGGTGTATCTCTGAAGGCCAGGAGAGGCTTTCGCCTCTTGTCGCCTGTAGAATCCTGGCCCAGCTTATTTTCACTCACAGGTGGATGAAGCAAATTACTAGGAGGAACAATGGCCTAGAGGTGAGATCCCAGAGGTGGCCTCTGGAGGGATCTGAGGGAAGGGTTAGGAGTGGGGAAGTTTAGATGGTGACTTTGGAGAATGAAGCTATGAGGGAACTGGAACTTTCTAAGAATGCATAGGCTGAGAAGAGGGGAGAGAGCAAAGGAGAGACCAGGGAATTCAGGAATTGCTAGAGAAGACTGGCTGATGGGGGTCCCTGGGGTCTCCTGTGAGCTACAAACAAGAAGTCTAGCACATTCTCTGGTCAGAGTTTGTATGGTTCTGGAAATGGGCAGACTTTGAAAGAAAATAAAAAGCACCTCCTTCTAGGTTAGAAAAAGAACCAGAGGGATAGCTGGAGAGGCATGACAACACAATGAACTTTGGAAAACTAATTATGCTTTTTAAAAAATTTGTACTTTATGACTATCATTTTTTAATGTAATTTATTGTCAAGTTGGCTATCATAGAGTGTATACAGTGTGCTCTTGGTTTTGGGGGTAGATTCCTATGATTCATTGCTTCCATACAACACCCAGTGCTCATCCCAACAAGTGCCCTCCTCAGTGCCCATCATCCATTTTCCTCTCCCCTCCCCTCCCCATGACCCTGAGTTTGTTCCCTGTGCTTAAAAGTCTTTTATGGTTTGCCTCCCTCCCTCTTTGTGTGTAACTATTTTTTCCCCTTCCTGTCCCCCGGTCTTCTGTTAAGTTTCTCAAGTTCCACATATGAGTGAAAACATATGATACCTGTCTTTCTCTGACTGACTTATCTCACTAGGCATAGTACCCTTGAGTTCCATCCATGTTGCTGCAAATGGCCAGATTTCATTCTCTCTCATCACCAAGTAGTATTCCATTGTATATACAAACCACATCTTCTTTATCCATTCATCAGTTGATGGACATTTATGCTCTTTCTATAATTGGGCTATTGTTGAACGCACTGCTATGAACAACATTGGGGTCCATGTGCCCTGATGCATCAGCACTCCTGTATCCTTTGTATAAATTCCTAGCAGTGCTATTGCTGGGTCATAGGGTAGTTTTATTTTTAATTTTTTGAGGAAACCCCACACTGTTTTCTAGACTTTCTGTACCAGTTTGCATTCCCACCAACAGTGTAGGAGGGTGCCCGTTTCTCCACATCCTCGCTAGCATCTAGAGTCGCCTGATTTTTTCATTTTAACCACTCTGACCGGAGTGAGGTGGTATCTCAGTGTGGTTTTGATTTGTATTTCCCTGATGATGAGTGCTGTTGAGCATCTTTTCATGTATCTGTTGTCCATCTGGATGTCTTCTTTGGAAAAGTGTCAATTTGAGTTTCTGCCCATTTCTTCACTGGATTGTTTGTTTTTTTGGGTGTTGAGTTCGGTCATTTCTTTATAGGTTTTGGCTACTAACCCTTTATCTGATATGTCATTTGAAATATCTTTTCCCATTCCGTTGGTTGCCTTTTAGTTTTGTTGAATGTTTCCTTTGCAGTGCAGAAGCTTTTTATCTTGATGAGTTTGCAGTAGTTCATTTTTGCTTTTAATTCCATTGACTTTGGAGACTTGTCGAGCAAGAAATTGCTGCAGCTGAGGTCAAAGACCTCCTGTGTATTTTCTCCTTGAGGGTTTTGATGGTTTCCTGTCTTTCATTTAGGTCTTTCAACTGTTTTGAGTTTATTTTTGTGTATCGTATAAGAAAGTGGTCTAGTTTCATTCTTCTGCATGTTGCTGTCCAGTTCTCCCCGCACCATTTGCTAAAGAGACTGTTCTTTTTCCACTGGATCCTCTTTCCTGCTTTGTCAAAGATTAGTTGGCCATACATTTGTGGGTCCAATTCTGCATTTTCTATTCTATTCCATCGGTCTATGTGTTTTTGTGCCAAAACCATACTGTCTTGATGATTACAGCTTTGTAGTAGAGGTTAAAATATGGGATTGTGATGCCTTCTGCTTTGTGGCAAATGAATTGTGCTTTAACTCATGCCAAATTGACTTAATGAAATATGAGCAAGTTTGCGTCATATAATTTATAAGGTTCATATTATAAAACAGACTGTTATCAAAGCATATGTGTGCTGGAATAACCTCAGCCATCATGCAATGAACCCATTTGGGGTGAAGAGGAAGGGGAAATGCTGTAGTTCTAAGAGAGGGGCTCTTAGAGGAGAGGCCTTAATCAAATGAACAAAAAATTCAATAAATAGTACCTACCAGGTATCCATTCCCATGCAGGATGCTGGAAATTCTAAGGTCTCTGCTCTCAGGTATTATTGTCTGGGAAAGGTTCATAGCAACCGTGTGCCAGGATGCTCAAGTGAGAGAGTGCAGGAAGACATGGCATAAGCTGGGTGATACCAGGGTTGATTAGGACTATTGACAAGACGTTTTCCTGGGCATAGTCATTGCTTATCTGGAAACATTATTATTATTTTTAAAAATTTTCTTAATGCTTATTTGTTTTTGAGAGAGAGAGAGAGAGAGACAGAGCATGAGTGGAGGAGGGGCAGAGAGGGGACATAGTGTGAAATAGGCTCCAGGCTCTGAGCTGTCTGTCTGCACAGAGCCCAATGCAGGGCTTGAACCCACAAACTGTGAGGTCATGACCTGAGCCAAAGTCGGATGCTTAACTGACTGAGCCACCCAGGTGCCCCTGGAAACGTTATTTTTATGTATGTATGTATGTATGTATGTATGTATGTATGTATGTATGTGTTTATGTGTTTATTTATGTGTTTATGTGTTTATTTATTCATTTATGTATCTATTTATTTTAAAAATTTTTTAATGTTTTATTTATTTCTGAGAGAGAGAGTGTGAGCAAGGGAGGGTCCAAGAGAAAGGGAGATACAGACTCTGAAATAGGCTCCAGTCCCACGAACTGACTGTGAGATCATGACCTGAGCTGAAGTCGGACGCTTAACTGACTGAGCCACTCAGATGCCCCATAGGATTAAAAAAAATGTTTTTAGTGTGTTTTTATTTATTTCTGAGAGAGAGAGAGAGACAGCATGAGCAAAGGAGAGTCAGAGAGAGAGGGAGACACAGAAATGAAACAGGCTCCAGGCTCTGAGCTAGCTGTCAGCACAGAGCCTGACTCGGGGCTCGAACCCATGAACTGACTGTGAGATCATGACCTGAGCCGAAGTCAGTTTAACCAAGGCACCCCAGGATTTTAAAGATAAGACTGGGGGCACCTGGGTGGCTCAGTTTGTAAGTGTCAGACTCTTGATTTTCCACTCAGGTCATGATGTCCCTGTTTGTGGGATCAAGCCCTGCTTCAGGCTCCATGCTGACAGCACAGGGCCTGCTTGGGATTCTCTCTCTCCCCCTACCCTCTCTTCCTGCCCTTCCCCCTCCCCTGCTCATGTGCACGCTCTCTCTCTCAAAATAAATGAATAAACTTAAAAAAAAAAATAAAGACAAGGCTAACCAAAATATCTCAGGAATAGTTACATAGGTACTTTATTTGAATTTTTATTTGTGTTTCTTAATATGGGAAGTGGGTATATAAATATCCATTATTTTATCCCTTATACATTTTTGTATATCTAAAACATTTTATTAAAAATAATGTTTCCTGGGCACTGGAAATAAATAAAAAATACATTAAAAATTTTTTTTTAAATCCTATGGGGTGCCTGGGTGGCTCAGTCGGTTAAGTGTCGGAGTTCAGCTCAGGTCATGATCTCACAGTCAGTTCCTGGGTTCGAGCCCTGCAACCAGCTCTGTGCTGACAGCTCAGAGCCTGAAGCCTGTTTCTGATTCTGTGTGTGCCTCTCTCTGCCCCTCCCATGCTCATTCTCTGTTTCTCTCTGTCTGTCAAAAAATAAATAAAAGTTAAAAAAATTTTTAAATCCTAGGTGGGTAGACTTCTTTTTTTTTTTTTTTAATGTTTTTATTTATTTCTAGGAGAGAGAGAGAGAGAGACAGCGTGAGCAGGGGAGGGTCAGAGAGAGAGAGAGTCACAGACTGAAACAGGCTCCAGGCTCTGAGCTGGCAGTCAGCACAGAGCCTGACACGGGGCCCGAACCCACGAACCGCGAGATCATGACCTAAGCGAAAGTCGGACGCTTAACCGACTAAGCCACCCAGGCGCCCCTAGGTGGGTAGACTTCTTATAGGGCCTATCTAAGTTTGGGCCGGTATCACACTATGCCACAGGCTGGGTAACTTATAAGCAACAGAAACGTAATTCACACAGTTCTAGAGGCTGGAAAATCCAAGATGAAGGTATCTGCAGGTTTGGGGTTTGGGGTGGCCTGTTTCAGATTCATTAATTGCTGTCTTCTTGCTGTGATTTAGGAGGTGGAAGGGGTGAGAGAGCTCTCTGGGGCCTCTTTTAAATGTTTATTTTTTGAGAGAGAGGGAGAGAATGCTCACACATGCTCACGTGTGAGTGCACAAGTAAGCGGGGTCGGAGCAGAGAGGGAGGGTGACAAAAAATCTCAAGCTGGTTCCTGCTGTCAGGTCAGACCCCAACTTGGGGCTTGGACTCAGGAACTGTGAGATCATGATCTGAGCCAAAATCAACTGTAGGTCCCCCCCCCCCCCACGCCCCAGACCTCTTTTATAAAGGCACTAACCACATTCCTAAGGGCTCCACCTTCATGACCTCCTCACCTCCCAAAGTCTCCACCTCCAAATACCAGCACTCAGGGATTAAGCTTCAGTGTATGAATGGGGAGAAGGGGTCACAAACTTTCAGGCCACAGCAGGTTCCTGGATGAATTAGAACTGTGATGGGGGATCCAGCTAGGAGAGAAGGGAGATTAGTCCCAGGAATGCCTGACTGGAGAAACCTTCCTTTAATAAAGGAGTCTCATTCTTCTGGTTCAAAACTAGGGGATCAGAAGACCTCCTGCTAATGCCTAGGCTTGGGACTTGATTTCTCCGAGAGGTTGAGGGTTTGGAATAATCCAGGGCAGAAATAAGAATGTAAAGGAGCACTTAGTCACCCCATAAGCAGGCCTAAGCTGCTTATCTCTGTTAGAACATAGGAACTTTTGAAAGGAACAATTGTCTCCCTTTAAAGAGACTGTCAGTGGAAAAGCTTTTAAAAATAATTTCCTTGAGAAATGCATAATGCTTTTCTGCAGAACTTTCCAACATTGTTTAGCAGCCTCTTCCATTTGTATGAGCTCTGGAATATTAAACATTCCTTGCAAAGGTTCAGAAAATAGCTTGCTTATCACACTGTGCCTGTCACTTGCACTGTGGGTGCTGGCCCTGGCACAGGGGAACTGCAGGCAAGGCCAGGTCTGTGTGTGTGTGCTGCTGAGATCCGGCCCTTTCGGCATCCGAGTACTAGAGCATTTCAAAAGGAGTGGATGGCTTAACAGGAACTTTCTCCCCAGCAATCTGCCTGCCTTTCCTTCCCAGAGCTCTGATGGGTTGAATAGCTCTGTTCAGTCCTTAGGGTCCAGAAAAGCCTGCCTCAGAGCTTCCAGTGAAGGGTAACAATGATCCTGGGTAATGTGGACCTCCCAGTTTTGACAGTGATAATCTGCAGCAGGGGTTTGGCTAGATGATTCCAGGAAGATTCAGCAGTTCCAAGGACCAACAGTAGGTTTGCTCATTTGGGTAAATTCCACCAAACTATGGTGACAGTAACAACAGCTGACATATGGAGCCCGAGCTATGTAAGCAGAGTGGACTGAGCCTTTTTTACATATTATCATATTGATTCTTACACCAAACCCCATTATACAGGCTTTACTTTCCTCATCTGAGAAATGAAAAAGAGGCTAAGTAACTTGCTTAATGGTCACACAGTCTAGAAACAGCAAGGTTGGGTTTGAACCTAGGTTGGCCTGGCTTCAAAGTCTCTGTTCTTCTCACCTTGCCAATGATTCCCAAATTAGTATGTGTAAGAATCACCTAAAAGCATAATTTAAAAACATCAGCTACTTGACTCTTACTCCTTTGGGATCTGATTTATTTAGTCTAGAGTGAGGCTGCTTTTTTTTTTTTTTTTTTTAACATGCATGTAAACACTCGGTGATTTTGATGCAGGTGATTGAAGTACCATACTTTAAGATACAGTGGGATAGAGCTATACCAATGGCCACACCACTTTCTGGGTATCTGTAGCCATGCAGGAATGGAAGAATCTACCACAGAGAGTGGAAAGTGAATTCACATGCGTGAATTTCCCCTGTGGTCGTGGGGAACCACAGGGGTTGGACTTCAGCTTCCCTAGTGGTTTGGGGGCCAGCGTCAGGTTGGGTCAAGTGTATGCCATTAGCCTGGACCTCTGGTCTGCTAATGAGAAGCTTGAAGGCCCAGGTGTTTCTTGGACCGTCTCTCTTGTCTACTTAGGGTCAGAGCGTCTAGAAGGCAGCCAGTGGGGTCAGAGCTCCTTAATCTTCCTGTATCCTATTTGTCTCATAAAATTCCCATGTTATAACTGGTTAGAATTAAACTGGTCTTGGATAGGGAACATGACCCCATTTTTTGGTCTTGGACAGGGAACGTGACCCCATTTCTTGGTCTTGGACAGAGAACATGACCCCATTTCTTGGCCACACATTCTCAGTGGCACATACTCTATCCCTTACTAAGGAGCCATGGGAGCCAGCACTGCTGTAGAATGAGGCCTGGGAAAGGAAAACAGTTCAAATCAATCCCACTGGATCTGGTACAAAGTCAATTGTCCACAACTACTTATTGAATGATTTTTTTCTCAAGAAACCATTGTAACAGGTCACAATCCCCCACCAGCCTTCGTGGGAGGTAGGTAGAAAAGGTCAAGTTGACAAAGGTCTCCATCTTCTCTTCTTCTGTCCTCTGCTTCACTGGACCAGATTTTTTTTTCTCTTCCTCAGTGCTGGGGTCCTTGTGCTCACAGAGGACCCTCCTGGGGGAAGGCTACTCTCATGCAGCATCCATATACCAGTTATGATGTCCTGGGGTTTGCGTGGTTAAGATTGGAAAAACTCTCCTCAAATTGGCATGCCCAAGTTCAGCCAATTTCATCCTGGCATATGGATGATATGTCTGCAGAGTCACCTATTGAGACGATCGGGGATGTAGCCAGCTTCCAGTCAAAGCTGGCTGATGTGTGTCTGATTTCCACAGGACCTTGAGGGAAAGGATTTGTTAGCTAATTCAAGATAAAATGTCAGTGATTTACTGTGCTCTCATGGGGAGGATCACATTTTAAAGGAGAGGCCATGTGAAAAAGAGAGACAATACTCTAACAAAAGCATTTCAGGAAGTGATGGCAACCGGTATCTGGTAGGAAGGGACTACAGAAGAAATGATTTGAGCTGCAGATCAGAATCTTTGGGGAGGATTAACGTGTCACTTATCCAGTTGTGGGCACTACTACAAATGTCCTGTGACTCTGGGCACAGTTTGGTGACTGAGCACTTCCTGAGTCCCCGGGTGAGACTGGACATGTTTAATCTGAGCTGAGTCTGAGATGCACACCATACTTACCTCCTCAGCCTTCTTGAGAAGGAGCGTCCTGGCCGCAACGGGGGTTTCCTCCTCACAGAAGCTCTTCTGTGTCACTCAGGTGACATGGGTCTCCAGCTGGTACCTTACAGCTCATCTGAGCAATTTTCAATGCACTAGAGCTGTGGTGTTTAACAGGGGGCTGATTCTGCCCTCACTCAGGCAACACTTAGCAGTGTCTGAGACTTAGTTGTCCTAAATGGGATGGTGGTGCTGTTGCTACTGGGAGGTAATGAGCAAAGGCCATGGCTACTGCTCATACTGCTCATATCTTACAGTGATATGAGGGGACAGCCCCACAGAGCAAAGAACTATCCAATCCAAAGGCCAATCATTAAAGCAGAGAAGCCTATACCTGTGGAAGCCTATCAGGAAGTGAGAACACTTTTCATACGGGCAGTGAAGAGGTGAGTAACTGCAGTTAAGGCTGGTGTGGGACTCTACATCCTCATTTAGGGACCTCGGGAGTGTTTTTGAACTTTGGATGTAATCCATAAATTCAGTGATGGAAAACAGCCTTGTTCACCATTTTCTCTCCAAGGGAGGGAAGGGAAACTGGGAAAAGGGAAACCCCTTTCTCATTTCCCCCAGGCACCCCTGGAGGAGGAAATGTATCCCTGTCATCGGGCTCAGATGTCCAGAGGTACCTGGAAGGGCTGTGGGCCGGCTGCGCACAGAGCTGGGGATGCCCACCTTCTGTCTACGTGTTAAGCCATTCCTGGACAGGCCCTTAGCCTACAAAAGTCCCTGTTCTGTTTTGCTCATGATTGTGTCCACGCTTTTTAGCACAGGGTTTGACACATTTAAGACACTCATTAAATATTTGTTGAACAAATGAACGAAAGGGCACCCCCTACAGAGCTTGAATAATTCTTAGGATAATCCTTACTCCAGACTCTGAGAATGGTTCCTGTTTACAGAGGAGGGAGGCAGCCAGTGGGGCAAGTTGGAACAGGCCCTCATTTGCTCTCCTGCCTGGGCCTGAGTAAGCAATGTGCCACTTGCTTGTTCCGTGTCATGTGGGAGGCCGTGTGGTCAGTGGACTTGTGTCTCCATCCGAGCTCTGCTGCTTCCAGATGGTATCAAGGTTGGCCAAGTAGCTCAACACAATGAGCTTTGGTTTCCTCATCTGTAATTTAGAGCTAACCTGTACTTAGTTCATAGAGTTCTAGAGCATTACACGGACTAATGCATGATGAGTAAAGATGTCCAAGAGATTTCACAAGAAACTTATAGCTGCAGGATCAGACAAAAAAGTAAACAAGCAAAATTAGAACAACGGAAGCGTCACGGTGAGATAATAGGTAGGAACACCTAGCATAATGCCTGGCACTCAGGAGGTATTCAATAAACATGAATGATCTCCTTAGAAAAAATGTCCGGGACTACAGAGCAGAGATGAATGGGAGAAGGAAGCTGGGTCAGCACTTTGAACCAGAGAAGGAGGAAGTTAAACAAGTTTATGTTTGATGGTTCCAATACTCTGTAATAGAGAACAATGTCAATCCGGAGGGAGGGAAGGTAATGGGGACAGAGGACAGGGGACGGGGGAGTTTGGGAAGCTGATGTAGGAAACAGGAAACGGAATTGAATGGGGCTGAGAATACATGTGCTGAGACTCAGCTAAGGCTGAAATGACAATTGATGGATTGATGGTTTTTAGAGACATAGATAGGCAAAGGCATGTGGGTTTTTTTTCTAGTTTTTTTTCCTGCTCTATGGAGGTGTGCTGGAAGAGGCAGACCTCATGCTGGTTGACAGCAAGGCCTGTTGCGGGACAGGGACCCTGGTGGAGCCAATGAAAGAACACAGGTGGATTAGTGGAGTTCAAGGTAGTGAAGAGGGATGTGAATCAGGAAATGAGGAGAAGAGCAGGAAAAGGATCCAAGGACCCTGGGTTATGGGAAGCGATGCTCAGATGAGCACATCTCTCAGCTGCTGGTCTGCGGGGGCAGCAGTTCTGGGTGATAGGAACCCACTCAGGGAGGCCACGCAAATGGGGTACTAAGGGAGAGGCGGGGTTCTTGGAGAAGAGGGGACTGAACTCTGTGCACATTGGCTTTGCTCAGGGGGGCAGAAGGTAAGGCAGCCTGGAAATGGAACCAAGTGGAGAATTCTTGCCACTTGAGTTGAATTATGTCCCCTCCCCAACCCCCGACGAGATATGTTGAAGCCCTATCTCCTATATCCTTGCATCTCAGGATGCAAGCTTGTTCGGAAACAGGGTCACAGCAGATGTGATTAGTTAAGTTAAGGTGAGGTCATGCTGGTGGGCCCTTAATCCAATAAGACTGGTGTCCCTGTAAGAGAGGAGAATGCTGTGAAGACCCTGGTGCACAGAGAGAAAGAAGGTGGCCATATTGATATTGATAAGGTTTTTTGGGGTGATAGTGGGGTTTGTGGGGTCCGGAGCCACTGCCAGGAAAGAATTCTTGAAGACATCTTTGGTGCAAAAAGGTGCTTTTATTAAAGCCTGAGGACAAGACCTGAGGGCAGGAAGAGCTGCCCTGGGACCTTGAGGAGAGACTGGCTATATACATGGAGTTCAGGGGAGGTAATGTCCCGGGAAAGTTTCCAGTGAGATTTTTTTTTTTTTTTTTTTTTTACAAATAGTTTATTGTCAAATTAGTTTCCACATAACACTCAGTGCTCATCCCCACAAGTGCCCTCCTCCATGCCATCCCTCCTCCCCCCCACATCTATCAGTCCTCAGTTTTTGTCAGCATTCAAGAGTCTCTCATGGTTTGCCTCTCTCCCTTTCCCTACCATTTCCCCCCTTCTTCTCCCCCTTGTTCCTCCGTCAAGTTCCTCCTAATCATCCTATACGTGCAAACATATGATATTTGTCCTTCTCTGCCTGACTTATTTCGCTCAGCATAACACCCTCAAGGTCCATCCATGTTGCTACACATGGCCAGATTTCATTGTTTCTCATTGCCATGTAGTATTCCATGGTATAGATAAACCACATCTTCTTGATCCATTTGTCCGTTGATGGACACTTAGGCTCTTTCCATGTTTTAGCTATTGTGGAGAGTGCTGCTATGAACATTGGGGTACATGTGCTCCTATGCCTCAGCATTTCTATATCCCTTGGGTAAATTCCTAGCAGTGCTATTGCTGGGTCATAGGGGAGTTCTACTGTTAGTTTCCTGAGGAACCCCCACACTGTTTTCCAGAGGGGCTGTACCAGTTTACATTCCCACCAACAGTGTAGGAGGGTGCCCGTTTTTCCACATCCTCGCCAGCATCTAGAGTTCTCTGATTTGCTCATTTTAGCCACTCTGAGATTTTCAAATGCTAAAGACTCCTTGGATAGTGGAGGCCTAGCTATTGTCAAGCTCAGTTTGGTTTCCCTCTAGCAAAACATTAGCATGAAGACAGTAGGGAGTCTCCCGCCCCCCAAGCCTCAAGTGTTTGTCAATGGGCTACCAGTTATAAGGAAATTTAGTTCTATCTACCATTTCCTTCTGCCTTTGTTTCCCACATCAATATGACAGCAGAGCAGAGATTGGAGTGAGGCAGACATAGCTAAGGGACGCCAAGATTGCCAGCAGCCCCTAGACACTAGGAAGAGGCAGGGAAGGATTCTCCCCTATTGGAAGCACAGGCTGGTGACACCTTCATTTCTGTTGTTTCAAGCCACCCAGGTCGTGGTCCTTTGCTACAATAGCTCTCCCTTCTCCCTTGGTCTTACCTGCCACCCCTTATACTCTCTCAGGCCTCACTCACTTTAGTGCTCCTTGCAAGCCTTTCCCACCTTCCTGCCTTCTTGAAATTGCAGCTACACTTCCTCCTGGCACAGCTATGTGTAATTTTAACATACAATTCCTATTGTATTGTAATTTCCTCCAAACTGATTCCAGATCTGCCTTTACCTAAGGGGTCAGCGGTTCACCTTTGGGCACATCTCACGCTGCCTAAGGCAGTGTGAGCTGGTGCTATTCCCTCACTGGTGACTCTGGCTGGTGGTGACATAACCCAGGCTGATTTGATCCTCTCATTTAGGTCACTTGCAATGCACTTTTCTGGGGCAGCACCATCCTGCTGGGGTTTGAATACTGATGGGCCGATGGGCTCTCTTGGCTCATTACGAAAACTGTAAAATGCACATTGTCCAAAAAGTCATAATGTATTCTCTTTTTATCATGAAACCAATTCAAATGCAGGAAGGCTCAGCTTCGGGAAACCCCAATACCAAGTACACACATGACCAATTAAATGGTGGGGAAGGGAAGAAAGAATTGTCTATTAATGCAAACATGTTTTTGTTTGTTTTAAATTGCCTACTAAGGCATAGAACTTTTTTCTTTTTAAATAACATTTATAACTCTTCTGTTTACACCTATCACAATAAAATTGGATTTATACAACCTTCTGGGTACACATACACTGTGTTAAACTACATACACTTACACGGAGACAGAACTGAACTTAGAAAAACAAAGAGACAAGACCTTTTTATAAAAGGGGGCAGCTATAAATGCATATATTCAGGTCTGTGCAGAGAACACCTTTTGAAATTTATTTAAGAAAATGGTGACAGTGACTGACTGGAAATGGGACCCCAGAAGTAGAGTCAGGGGGAAGGAAGGGAGGGGGACTTTTCGCCTTACACGACTTTATGCTATTTGTTTTTAACTATGTGTGTTTTTGAGAGAGAGAGAGAGAGAGAGAAAGGAAGGGAGGAAGAAATGGGGAGGGAAGAGGAAGGAAGGGAGGGTGAGAAGAAATAAAGTGGCTCAGGACAATTAAAAAACAAATACCTTACAAGGTCCCTGAAGGGGTGGTCCCGACTTGGAAATGAGGTAGAAGACTGCCCGTGGAAATAGTCAGGGAGACGTAGACACACGCTCTTCTGTAATGATCAGGACTGCTATCGTTAAAAAGCAATATTCTCATTAGGCTTTTCACGGAAAGATGATGTCATTCCCAATGTAAACCTAAGCTGCCCGGGCAGGGTTTCTCTGCGGGTTTAATTGCTCCTCATCCGTATCCTGAGCCCTCTCCTTAGGGAGCCTCAGTCACCTTGGTCCCTTTGAATACCACAGACTTCTCTTGGGTTCTCTTCCCCTATGACTGTCATTTCCCATGTCATTTCCCTGGCTTGGTGGTCTCAAAATAGTCCTTTCTTTCTTTCTTTCTGTAATGAATTGCATGCAGCGGATAGTGGGATAAAAGCTTTTCAGAGCTGTAAAGGATGCTGGAAACAATGGGCTCCAATTTCCCTAGGTCACAGAGTGACAAGGAGAGGGAAACTGTCCAGCTCCCACAGCTCGTTATGTAGCAGAGGTGGATCTAGGCTCTCAGGCGCCTAACACCTATCTAGTGCTCTTTCCACAGGACCACAGGCTGATACGTATGTTACACCCCACCCTACCCCCCCACTACATGATTGGAATGGGGGGCAGAATAGGGAGGCTTAGTGGACATGCTGTGGAGACTGTGTTTACAATCCACCCAGCAGTAGAACTGAGTTCTTGACAAGCCTCTCTTGATCATTAACCTGCATGTGTTGGTTAACTGCATTGAAGGAATAGTTTCTGGATGCCTCACTCATCAGTGGTTTGGTCTTTAACACTCTCCAGACTGTGTCTGATTTGTTATTGCATTCATGCCAACCAGCTCCACGTGTGACACATGGTAGGCATATGACAAATTTGCACTGAGTTAATGTGTTGAATTACCACATACATAGAAGGGAGACATCCAGTCCCTCACTCTTGTGTCAGAATTGAACAATTCATTTGGAAAAAGAATCCAGATGAAAAGAAGTGTGTCAAAGGAGGAGGGAAAACAGAAGCAGAAGCTGTGTGATCCCAACTCCTGGTGTGTGTGTGTGTGTGTGTATGTGTGTCTGTGTGTGTGTGTGTGTAAAGACCAGGAGGGAAAGGGAACTAGAATTGGCTCCATGCTCTTTGGCCCTCAGTGACAGTGGGCTCCCAGCCCCTCTGGGCTCGGAGGTGTGGCGCTGCTGAGGAGAGAATGCGGCTTTGGGAAAGGGAGTGGTGGGTGGACAGACGTCGGGGCTGTGTGTTCTGAGGCAGCTTGTGGGAGAGCTGAATACCAGCTGGGACATGGAAAAGTCCAGGAACCAAGAACTTGTACTGAAAGGCATGGAAATTGGCAAGCACGGAGCAGGCACATGTGGAGATGCACAAGAACGCAGATGCACTAAGCTGCGAGGCAGTCCGTGTGGGGTTGGCCATCTCCCTCACTCCTGGCTCCCCGCCCCTTCATGTACACTCCAGAGCTGCTGAAGCCAACCTCCCCTTCTGTGGAGGGTCTGAAGAGGCAGTTACAACAGGGTCTCTGTGGACTGAATTCATAACCTGAGTTCATTGGCCATCAAGACTTTTAGATACATCATCATTCTCTTGACTCAGTGAAAATTTTCGAGAAAACCATTGTCCCCTCTCCCACAGAAATAAAAACAAGGAGCGTGACAGATTCTGTGTGGGAGGGAGTCTTTCATCTCTAGTCATATGCCCTCTCTGGGGACTCTTAGAGCCTAAGCAAAGCTTTGAGTTCAGCTGGTCTAACCCTCATTTTACAAATGAAGACATTGAGGTGCAAAGGAAGGAGCATGATTTGCTCAGGGTCACAGAACCAGCAAGAAGTGCAAACAGTTGTCAGCACGAGGTCTTCCTGTTTCAAACTGCGTGGTCTTTCCAGCCTAACAGTGACCTCACCACAGCCTCTGCATGGTGGTTTGGAGTTCAAGGCCAAGCTAAATCATCACTCATACTAACACTGAGCTACAAAGAGTGATCACCAGGGCTCTTAGCGGAATCACAGATCAGGCTGTGGTTTCCTTTAGGCTCTTTCACTGGCTTTTTCCAAGCCCTCTTTCACTTCTTGTTTGATTTCCTCTCACTTTCCCCCCACTTCATGCTGTCCCTGGTGTCTGAATGCCCAAGGGGCTGGGTCCACCTGCTCAACCATCCTTCCGTTGACATGTTCAGATGTCAAAGCACCATTTTTCCTTCTGCCACTTGGATCTTGATTAGAAATCTTTTATCCCCCCACCCCCACCCTGGAGTGCAGCTCTCGGCCACATGATTGGGTGGATTCTGTGACTCAGGTCCTCCAGTGGGTGGTGTGAATGATTTCTACTTGATCGTACCAGCAGCAGGTCTGTTAACCCATCTGATTCCTCACTGGTACACCATTTAGTTTGCTGGTGCTCCCTTTGTAACCAGTGTTACTCTTGCGTCAGAAGAGTCAAGAGGGAGGAGGCATGGCAAAAGTTATCAACTCCTGACATAGTTGATATTGAGGTGGGAGCAGGGGGCAAGCAGCACTAGATTCTTTTGATTCCCACTGTGTCTCTTAAGTGTTCCCTAGTTATGTCCACCTACTCATTTACATGCAACCTCTAGTCCCTCACTGAGGAACATTCTGTCTGCTCCATACACATTGCCTCATCTGATTTTCCCAGCCTGGGGTGCGGGCATTAACCTGCCTTGCAGATAAGGAAAGAGGCTTAGAAGGATCAAGCGCACTGCTAGTTAGAGGAGCCAGGATTTTAACTGAGGTCTCTCTGCTTTGAAGTCTTCCAGGCTTTCTACAACACCATTCTGCCTCCTCAAATCTAGTGCTTTTTTGCCTTGCTCTTCTGTGATTCCCATAATAAATTCTTTCTCATCACTAGCTGTGACATTGGCTTTCTGTGGGTGAAAAATGTAACCTTTCTTATTCTGAAAAACCCGAGCAAGGGAGAGACCATCTGACTTCAGTGTGTGGTGCAGCCTGGATGCTTAATGCTAAGTTACAGAACTGTCAGCATCTTGCTTGACCTTCCTGCAGTGCCAGGAGGAGATTTTATACATTAATTTGAAAAATTTGTTCTGTGAATGTTCAGCTTTGTTTGTTTCTGTCTGTGGTGGAGAGAGTATCTGAAGGAAATGCCTTCCCAGGCTGGTCCTGGAAAGCCAAGTTGCTGGGTCTGCCTGACAGGGATGGCTGGGGTCCAATGGAATTCAGTGAAGAAAATAGCTCTGGTATGTTCTTCATGGACAAGGCCCCAGGACAGGCTCAGGTGCTCAACAGGAGTGACCACTGTGGGGCTTGCGGCAGCATGCAAGTCACACGAGTTAGGAATCCAGTGACCTGGACTCCCCAGAGCACTGGAAATGTGACCCCTGCTTCCCCCTTAAACTGTATGTCTCTCTATCTCTCACATGCTTGGTTTCTGCAGGTCTGGTCTTTCTTTCATATCACAGATTTTTAAAAATATTTGTCACCATTCACCTTTTCCTGTGTTCTCTGCATGAGGGTAAACATTTTCATGTAATACTCTTTCTAGACTTATGCCATCTGCTCCCACCCAAGTATCAGTACTGAGCTACAGTTCTGCTTGGGGAATGTGAATGTGGTGAATTAGACAGATTCTCAAATCTTTTCAAAAACTTCCTTTTAAAAAATATTGATTTATTCATTTTTGTGTGAGAGAGAGACAGAGAGCATAAGTGGGGGGTGGACAGAGGGAGACACAGAATCCCAAGCAGGCTCCGTGCTGTCAGCGTGGAGTTTGACACAGGGCTAGAACTCATGAACCACTGAGATCATGACCTGAACCAAAATCAAGAGTCAGATGCTTAACTGACAGAGTCACCTAGGTGCCCCCAAACTTCCTTTTAAGAAACAAATCATTTCTTTTAATTACTCACAAGGGCCTGGTCTTATTCTAGCTTTGGTTCCTACTTTGGGAAGCTGGAAAGAAAACCTAAGAAATTTGAAGAGGAAGAGTAAAAAGGGAAGCCAGGTTTAGCCCATCTGATTCTGTGGAAACTCAGGGAATGTGTAGTTGTGATGTTTAAGGCTCCACTTGCTAAGTCACCTTCTTGCAGCCTGCTTCCTATCAATCCTGATTCCACCATTTGACATATGCCGGAGGCCCCTGCCTCACACTGATAAAGATAAACCTTTTTTTCAATAGATCAGAATTCTTAATAATAGGGTTAAAGCCTTGACCATTCAGGAACTGCTCTGAGCAGCTAGACCACAGCTCCAGGAAGAAAAGCCACCAGCCTGGGAAGAAGAACTCATGTCAGAATGGAACTCTGAGCTTTCTCTTAATAATCCTGCTCTTACTTCCAGGTGGTGACAGAGAAAGGAGTGCCTGTCTGTCATCTTAGCACTTGGTCTTGAGCCCTGTGTTTCTGCCTTTCACATTGGTCACTTTCAGTTGTGTCCAAGTATAGCCCTCTACTTATGGGCCGTACTTGGGCCCACCTGAGCCCTGCTAAGCCATCTCTTTCTACTTAGTTCAGCATAGGGAGTACTGTAGCAAAAATCAGAGGTACCCACCTGTCTACCCAAAAGGGAAGGTTATATCCTGCCTAGGCTTGGTGCATCATTCTGAGGATTCATGGTAGAGGGTGAGGGAACAATTCTTCATGGGGATCTCTTGGTTTACCCTGGACACAAATATGGAGTAAGAAAAGCTAGACTTTGTCTGTCTCTCCCTTGTATTCCTCAGAGCTCTCACCTAGACTGCCCCAAACCAGTTTTTTTTTTTTAAGTTTTAAAATTTATTTTAGAGAGAGAGAGAGAGAGAGAGAGAGAGAATCTGAAGTAGGCTTCATGCTCAGTGCAGAACCCAACACAAGGCTTGATCCCATGACCCTGGGATCATGACTTGAGTTGAAATCAAGAGTTGGCTGCTTGACTGACTGAACCAGCCAGGCACCCCTGCCCCAATCCTTCTTGGGAATCTGGCATTCCTGAACTCTTTACTTTCTCCCATGCCAGTAATCAAAACAAATGCATGCTCAGGTGTGTTAAGGTTCTCAGGGGTATTTACATTAGCATTTTCTGATTTAGGGTTTGGAAAACTTTTTCCTTAAGGAGTCAGATAGTAAATATTTTAGGTTTTGAAGGTCATATGATGTCTACTGGGACTGCTCAGCTCTGCCATTGTCCCATAAGTGCAGCCATTGATAACTGGAATGGAATGAGTAAATGGATGAGAATGGCCGTGTTCCCAGAAAACTTTACTTATGCACACTCAAATGTGAATTTCATGTAAATTTCACGTGTCATAAAATATCATTCATCTTTTGCTTTAAAAAAAAGCTGTTATAAAAGGTAAAATCATACTTAGATCTTTGGATGCAAAAAACAGGGAGCAGGCTAAATTCAGCCTGTTATTTGCCAACTCCTGATTTAACTAACAGCAGCGGACACCTGGCTAAAATTTCTAGGCACCAACCCAGGCTGTTAGCACCTGCTTTTCTGGAACTTCTCTCCTTGAGCCAATGTAGATCAGGTCAGGGAGGCCCCACCAATGGTAGCAGCTGGAGTTGTTGCTGTGGGTCTAGTTGTTTCTTGCTTTCTTGCAATTTCTTAGAGAACTTCTGGAGTTTCGTGGAATGACTTTCTTTTCCCCCTCTCCAGAGCTGGCTTCGTACATGTTTTTAGTTTTCTATTGATGCCATAATAAATTACCATTACTACAAATTTAGCAGCTTAAAATAACACATTTCTTTTTTTAAGTTTTTAAATTTATTTTTACTGTTTATTTATTTTGAAACAGAGAGAGACAGAGCTTGAGGTGGGGAGGGGCAGAGAGAGGAAAACACAAAATCTGAAGCAGGCTCCAGGCTCCGAACTGTTAGCACAGAGCCTGATATAGGACTCAAACCCACGAATTGTGAGATCATGACCTGAGCCAAAGTCGGATGTTTAACTGACTGAGCCACCCAGACGCCCCAAAATGACACATTTCTTAACTCACTCTTCTGTATGTGAGAAGTCCAGATTAAGGCCATGTTGATTGGGTCTCTATCATTTGCAGTGGAGAGAATCCTGGTTAATGTAATGGTGGTATACAATATAACTACCCTATGTTCTACTTATTTCGCCTCTGGACTATAAGGTCTTTAAGAGCAGGGATTGGGCCCCTTCCGTGTAGCTCCCATAGGAAGGGGCACTCGATAAGTGTCTGAATCATGGGGCATTGAAGCACAGTGCCAAGACAGCCTTGTTGTCGGGAAGGAAGAGAGACCACCTGAGCACAAGAAAGACTGAAAAGCAAAATGGGTGCAAAGAAGCCAGCAAAGGAATCCTTGTGCCCACATGTGGAAGTTTGTGCAACAGAAAACAGGAGAAAGAGTTGGCAGATAGGAGTTTTACTCCCTTACCCCTCTCATTCCTGTCTTTATCAGCCTGACTATCTATTCTAAGGTAATTCTAGGCACCATTAGGTTTTTAGATCCCATATTTCTGGAACTTCTCCACTTCCTGAGACAATGCAGAGCAGCTTAAGGAGACCCAACCAGTGATGGGGACTGAAGTTCCTCCTGTTATCTAGCTGTGTGCATGCTTTGTGAAATGTGCTTATAACATACCTGAGACCCAGTGCATGCTCAATAAATATAACCTATTATTACTCCTACTGTTAGACATTTTTTGGTATTCTTTTTTCTTAAATTAAAAAAAATTTTTTTATTTATTTCTAGGAGAGAGAGAGAGACAGCGTGAGCAGGGAAGGGTCAGAGAGAGAGGGAGATACAGACTCCGAAACAGGCTTCAGGCTCCGAGCTGGCAGTCAGCACAGAGCCCGACGCGGGGCTCGAACCCATGAACCGCGAGATCATGACCTAAGCGAAAGTCGGACGCCTAACAGACTAAGCCACCCAGGCGCCCCAATTTTTTGGTATTCTTTTCCAAAATGAGTGAATCTGTCAAGTGGGCCCAGATCCCCAAGTGTTTTGATGTTGACCACTTGTATGAGTGTATTTCATAACTAGCTGAAGATAAATCTAAAGTTTCTGTTAACTGTGATAGACAATTCTGACCTATGGAGGCAACTTTAGCACAGGGGCAGTGACTGCGAAGGAACAAAGCTGGTGTAAAATTGTGGCTTATTTAGAGCTCTGACAAGTCACAGTGGATTCTGGAAGATGGACTTCAGGTTTGTAAAAGAAGGATGATCAAATCAGGGATTTTAAGGAAAATTATTACTATCTTAGTTTCTGAGTGTGGAGAAGGAAGATCAAAAGTAATTTTCAGTATGAATAGGAATTTCCATAGTCCATTTGGGGAAAAGGTTTTATCTTCTCTTGTGTATAATAGTCATTATAAGATGAATTGTTAGCTTTTACATCTCAATCTGATGTCACATTTTCCAGCTTTATTGCTGTGATTTAATATTCTATCTTAAGCGTGTTTCTAATGAGAAATCACAGAAGAATTATTGCTGGGGAGGAGATTTCAAGATTTCCAATGGGTGAGCATGAAAGAGGTATAAAAATTAGGCTTCTGGATTTTTTTAAAAGAGCTTGTAGGATTTTAGAGCTTCATTCTTTTCTCTAGAGCAAGGTAGATGCAGTTTTGGTAAGTTAGATCACTAGACACAGCTCTTTGATCACATTAGTTGAAAGAGATCTGCACATCCTTTGGTTTTCTTCAATACTATGTCACTTTGACACATCCTGTGACATCTTCCTATATTCTATTTATATTCTATTTCTCTTTCTAGACTGTAACTTCTTTTGGGGAAAGAAGTACATCTTATACATATATAAGTGTCCATGTTTGCCAATAGCTAACTGAGGGTTCTGTATGTGACAAGGCACTTGAAAAGTAGGTGAGTTTATGGAAGTTAAACATAGTGCAGAGAGTGATTCTAGAATTCTCTGTAAGACTACAGACATAGTCCATGGTCTAGCTCTCACATCATCCACTTCCTAGGTAGATAGCATTGGGCTTTAGGACTCTGATCATTTTCAGATGGGGGGTGGGGGGCGGGCAGGCTCTACAACTTACTTTGTAGGAAAGGTTGATTCTATATATGGTGGAGCCTATTCCCCGGCATGAAACAACTCCTATTATCACAAGACTTTTAAAATAATAACCCTTTACAGGGATACAGATTTTTAAATAGCTTAGTATTTTTTAAACAGTATTTTCACTTTCTATAGATTGGTTACCAATCGGGGAAGTCATCTTATATTCTTTGGTGAGTTTAAGTTTCAATGTGTCCTACCTGCACAGCTTCATCATGGAATGTTAGGGTTAGAGAGTTTAACCAAGACTGCCTTAAGGCATGCTCCTATTGGAGAAATTGAGTCTGGCTTCACAGAAGGGGGCAGATAGGCCTTGGCCTCAAACAGAGGGTAGAATCAGCTAAGTGGAGAACTGGGAGATGGGCATGGTGCAGATTCCAGGAGAAGCATGAGTGAGGTTGGGGAAGGAGGTGTAGGGATTGGATAAAGGGAAGTAGGAACTTACCGGATGTGCTTTAGAAATAATGAGAAGTCAAGTGTGACTTGTGAGCAGGGTAGGAAGTGAAGGGAACTTGCATTCCATAAGCCAGGCCCTGTGCCAAGCACCTTACTTAATGTTCACAATACGGTTGACCCTTGAACAATGCAGGGGTTAAGGACACCCGTGCCTCTGTGCAAGAAAAAAATCTGTGTATAACTTTTGACTCCCTCAAAACTTTACTAAAAGCCTAGTGTTGACTGGAAGCCTTACTTATAAACAGTCAATTAACACATATTTTATATGATATGTGTATTATGTACTGTATTCTTACAATAAAGGAAGTTAGAGAAAAGAAAATGTCATTAAGAAAATGTAGGAAAGAGAAAATACACATAGACTGTACTGTATATGAAAAAATCCACATATGAGCAAACTCATGTAGTTCAAACCCGTGTTGTTCAAGGGTCAACTCTAATTCCATTATGTCCCTGATGCTCAGTCCACTTTACAGATAATGAGGCTGTTCATAAAAGTTAAGGAGCCATTGCTCACGTAGTCAATGTATCATCCCACCTATTATTTTCCAAAGGCTCATAAAGGGAGAAGTTCAGTGACGTGAGATAGGAAGTGAGGTTGGGGCTATTTTAGAAAGGCTTTTTGTTTGTTTGTTTGTTTGAAGTAAAGGCTTTTTATTTTTTTTATTTTTTATTTTTTTAGAAATAGTTTATTGTCAAGCTGGTTTCCACATAACACCCAGTGCTCATCCCCACAAGCACCCTCCTCCATGCCCATCTCCCCCTTCCCCCCACCCCACACACATGGGTCCTCAGTTTGTTCTCAGGATTCAAGAGTCTCTCATGGTTTGCCTTATTTTATAAAGGCTTTGATGTCCAGTGAAGGAGGATAGGCTCATCTTAAAGACAATGGAGAGGCAGTCAAAGTTTTCAGTTTGGGACTTTGGGAAATGGAGTTTATGATACAACAGGAAGGTAAGTTAGGAAGCTTTAACCTGGCAGCTGTAAATTCCTCAGCCCCTCTTTGAAATGCGAGCTTTTTACTTCCTTTCCTCTCTGTCCTAATCTGTTTATTAGGTTGTACCCATGCTCAAAAGGGAATAGCGAAAGGGAGTGTCTGGGACTCCACTGATCCACACTTCACCTCCTCAGGCTGTCAGAACGAGGGGCAGAACGGTTTCCCTCCTGCTGCTGGCAGAAGTCAGAGAAGAGGAGGGCATACTAATGCTTTCTTAGCAGCACTGAGCAATTGTAGCCAAGATAGCATGATAAGCATTAATTCTGGATTTTTCATATTTTCCCTATTCTAGTTTTCTCCCCTCAAGTCATGTATTAACTTCAGGGCTGGAAACTTTTTAGCTCACCATCAATTTCCTTGCTGTTGAGGAATCAAGGTGAGTCATTGACATTATTACCTTCCTGCCCACAGTAAGTTTAATGTGAAATGGAATTATGTGACAGGACACGATGGCTGTCTTTTGCCTTGAAAATTAACACCTCACCTTCACCCTGGTGTTTACATTTAATAAGCACGTTACTCCATCATTTGTCTTTCAGCAGCACTGTCATCCCTCCTATTGAACAATTAAAGCAGCTGCCTGCCTCATTAGCCACGAATCCGTCTTGGCATGGTTTACCTTTCCTTTTCGTACTGTGGGCTTGCTCAGTTCAAGATCTCCTGGCACTAGCCCCCTACTGCCAGGGTGACCCTGGAAAACGTTTTCAGTAGGTAAAAGTTATGGACAGTATGCTCCTTTTCCAGTGTCTTCACGCTGACCCTGGCCTGCTCAGAGATGCCAGCACAAAGCCTATGAAGGCATGAGCATTGCCAAGTTCTTGGAGCTTCCTTGGCTGCCTTCTGCTCTATGAAAACCTACCCCCACCCCCTTTTTACCTCTCTGTTGCTGCAGGGTCTTATTCTCAGCTAGGTGACTATAAGAGGCAATACATCAATCCAAACAACTTTTATCTTTACTAATGAGTAGCTGAGCTAATGTATACACTTCTAAGGTAACATTTCTTCTTTGTCTTGCAGAGAAGGTAGAGCAGCAGGGAACTTAACAGACCATTATAGTACAAGCACCACAGGTTCTGAGTCAGTAAATCTGAAGTGGTTTAAATACGTGAATTTTGCAAAGGCTTCAGTTGACTCTTCCGTGTCACTGTGGTTAAGAATGGATGGACCTTGAGGGTGTTATGCTGAGTGAAATAAGTCAGGCAGAGAAGGACAAATATCGTATGTTTGCACATATAGGAGGATTAGGAGGAACTTAACAGAGGACCATGGGGGAGAAGAAGGGGGGAAATAGTGGGGGAAAGGGAGAGAGGCAAACCATGAGAGACTCTTGAATGCTGACAAAAACTGAGGACTGATGGATGTGGGGGGGGGAGGGATGGGCACGGAGAGGGGTACTTGTGGGGATGAGCACTGGGTGTTATATGGAAACCAACTTGACAATAAACTATTTGTAAAATAAATAAATAAATAAATAAATAAATAAATAAATAAATAAATAAAATAAAGCGTTAGTAAAAAAAAAAAAAAATACTACCCTCATGAGATAATGATGGTGAAGTTCTAACTCTGCCCTGTCGAATATAGTAGCTACTTGTCACATGTAGTAATTTACATTTAAATTAATTAAAATTAAATAAAGTTGAAAGTACAGTTCCTCACTCATCCTAGCCACATATCAAGTGCAAATATAGACTATTTCCATCATCACAGAGAGTTCTATTGGTCAGTGTTATTGTAAAACATGAATCCAATGCTATTTGTTGTGTATTCTAAGAAACAAGCAGCACGTTGGGAAACAGAGCCAGATGAGAAGTCAGAAGGAGGTCTTAGGGCCTAACTTCCCTGAGGGAGAAAGTCCTGGGCAGTGGGCATTTTCCTGCTGCCTAGAATCTGATTAGACTGTAACTTCTAGCCTAGCTGTTTTCATTAGGTTTTTGGCAACCGCTATAAATACCACCTTAGAGTGACATACTCATTCTAATAAAACTTATATTCTATTACTTGAGTTTCTAGCTTCATATCCATTCACTTACATGGTGCTCACAATCATCGTATGGAAGTAATATTACTCCCGGTTAAGAGCACAAGAACTTGAAGACTCATCAATGGGGAAAACCCCCCCCCCCCCCCCCAGGTAATGTTGATTGAGAGGAGCAGATGTAGGGAAGTATGCATAGCATTATATTTGTCATTTGGATGTTTGCTTCCTGATCCATTCCTCACTCCTCCTCTGCTCTCAGGAGTACAGAGTGGCAGGTGCCTACAGATTGTGTTTTCCAGGCTCCCATGTCAGCTGGCTTCCAGTTGAGTGGAGCCAGTGGGAATCATGGTAGTGTTCTGTGGGCTGTAAGCAAGAGAGGAATGAGGCCATCATCTTCGGCAACTGTGTATCTCCTCCGTGGCTCTGGCCACCTGGACAGCTTCACCCTGGTGCCAGCTTCCCCCAGGTGAGCATAGCTGCTGGGATGGTATAGCATTATCTTCTGTGCCCCTTCAGCGCAGGGCTGAGAACAATTCATGTCTTTTGCCAACCTCTGGTCTGCCTCACCGTTCCACGTTTGGCTTCTTAGCTCACCCATTACAGTGTAACCAATATCTTGCATGGAATTCTTTCTTACTTAGAATGGTTTCTGTTTTCTTGACTGGGTCCTGTTTAAAACAAATATGATCCTTCTAGGTAAAAAAAGCTAATCTATACAAAATGAGTCTCTGTGTTATATATGATTATGTGAGTGTGGGGAAACCATAAATGGGATAAGGGCTAGGTTGTAGCATGGAATATTGGAATGGGCTGAATGGAGGTAAGGGAGTGGGAGGGAAGGCTAAAGCTAAACTAAAAAGGAAGAAACACAACTGCATTAAATATGAGTGATATGATAATGTATGCATTTACATAAAGTCACGAGAGTTTATGTTTAACTAAGAGAGGTGATAAAACCAGCTGGCACAGTCTACTTGAACTGCCCATGGGTACAGCATGACCAGTAAGTGGTACAGCTAGAACCTGAACCCCAGATCTTCTTGTTCCAAATGTGAGTATCGCATAGTAGTCAAGAACCACAGTTCTAGAGCCAGACCACCAGTGTCCATGATCAGAGATCCATCACTTAAGCCTTTGCCTGGTGTCCTCATTGGTAAAACAGGGATAATGATAGTGTCTACTTCTTAGAGTTGTTGAAAGGATTAAATTAGTTAATATTTTCAAGGCACTTAGTTCTGTGCTTAGCACATAATAGGTTCAATATGAGTGGCAAAGACATGTTTTTCCTATCATTTGGTTGTATTACATGTATTAAGAAAGAGTGAATATTGCTTCCACTTTTTTAACTTTTGCATTTACACTTTGAGGAGCCGATAGTTGTAGGATCTGATAAAATTTAGCCCAACAAAATAATGTGCCTCTGCCTATGGACTGAAAAAAAAATTAAAGACATTGGAATAGAAATTTTACTTTGGGGGAATCTATCTTAGTGAAATAAAGTTAAGTATGGAAACAGCTTTATATGCAAATTTGTTTCTTGCTGCATTTTCATAATGCATTGGATTGGGAGCTACTTAAATATCTTACCATGAGGGATTAGTTAAGATAACTGTTAAATATGTATTTGATATTTAACATCATAAACGCATACAATTGCTTAAGAAAGTAGCTAATAACATCTTAAGTACTTGTACTATCGTGTTATGTAGAAATGCAGAATTTTAAATTATAGACATTATTATATCAAAGTAAAATTCTTGCATGGAAATGGCTAGAATAACATATATTGTTATAGTGAAGGGAACAGATCATATGCAATTTTATATCAATTAAATATTATTTAATTTAATAAACCAGAGACTAATTTGAGGTGAAGCCTTTCCAATTCTGTCTGTGGGAGATTGGCAGTTCTGTGGTCGTCCAATCCCCCTGTTACATCAGTCTTCACTGTGGGATGGAAATCGACGTTGGAGGCGGTGCACTAGGCTGTGTGTCTTTTTCATGAGCCAATGTTTCACCGGAATGTGTGTGGGCAGGGGGACATCTATCTATCTGAGGGCAGGGTGTTCCTAGATTTGTGGAGTGACTAGGGGAAGAATGGAGGGCGTGGAAGGAAAATTCTTCACTATCCTGTTTGCAAAGGTTTATCTCAGAGTCAGGCCAAGAGTGACAATCAAATCAAGTCAGACCTCCTTTCTGGCATCAGCAGTGCAGATGACCCTGATTAAGCCCCGGGTCAGGGCATCCTGGAAAAGACTTAGTGGTTCCCTCTCTCTAAGCACTAACCATATTTTGCTTTGTGCTTGTGCAATATCATCACTGCAAGTTTTTGAGGGCAAAGCAAGGACATTGTGTTCTTTTTTTTTTTTTTAACTGAGATATCATGTATATTCCATGCAATTCAGTCATTTGACATGTACATTTTATTTAGT
This sequence comes from Hyaena hyaena, assembly GCF_003009895.1. Classification (NCBI taxonomy): domain Eukaryota; kingdom Metazoa; phylum Chordata; class Mammalia; order Carnivora; family Hyaenidae; genus Hyaena; species Hyaena hyaena. Next base: position 305,156 of record NW_024082005.1, on the reverse strand, counting down.
ATATTCATAGGGTCATACAACTATCCCCACTAGTTCATTTCAGAACATTTTCATCACCCCAGAGAGAAACCCCGTATCTATTAGTAGTTACTCCCAATTATCCCTTTCTCTAGCCCCTGACAGCAACTAACCTTTCTGCTTCTAGGGGCTTTCCTATTCTGGACATTCCAAAATAAATGGAAATATACAATTTTGGCTTTTTCATTTGGCTTATCTGTGCTGTAGCATTTGTTCCTGAACTCATGAAGCCTATAGCCATTAGACAAGGAATCACATGAATAGATAAATAATGGTGAATTATGGAACTTTTGAGAAGAAAAAATTCAGACCATATTTTAGTTGGGGGAGAAGGGAAGTCTTCTTTGGTGAGGGATGTTTAGGACTGGTCCTGAAGATGAGTAGACCCTAGCCGGGGGTAGGGTGGTGGTGGGGGGGGGGGGACAGAGGATTAGCGGGTGAAGACCCAGTGGCAGGAACAAGAATGTGGCTGGTAATTTCTGGGAAAGAAAAGAAGACCATCAGAGCTAGGGCATTGTGAGCAGGGATGTGGGTGACATGTGTTTTGGCTGGTGAATTGGGCAGGGACCAGATTACATAACATCTTATTGCCCTTGTTAAGCATTTAAAATTTTTATCTCAAGTGCAATAGAAAGCAATTAGAGTGTTTTAACCAGGAAAATGTTAAGATTCAGTGTTTGTTAATAAAAGATCATTCTGGAGACTATTCAGACAAAGGGGGCCAGATAGGGGAGATTTAGTCATTAGTAATGACAGTGGTCAGGCTAGGGTGGTGGCAATGCAGATGGGGGGGCTTGAGGTTTATAATGACACTAGAACTTCTAGGATTTGGTCACTGGTTGAATATAAGCGCTGAGGGAAAGACAGTGGTGAAGGATGACTCCCAGTTTTCTGGCATGAGCCACAGCATGGAGGAAAAGGCTCTTTACTAAGATGGGAAAAGCTGGAGGAAGAGCCTACTGAGGGCTTGGGGCCAGGAGAATCAAGAGTTGCTTTTGGACAGAGTCGTGAGACAGATGCTCATGAGACAGCATCTTATAGCAGAGAGCAGACAGGCAGATAGGCAGTCGGATAGTCTATCTGAAGCCCAGAAGTCAGACTTCTCTTGGAGATGTGTATTTGAGAATCTTTGGTACATAAAGGGCTGTGGACAGTTTGAGATTGCCAGGGAGAAAATGATGAGTGAAGGATGCAGAAGACCCAGGTCCCAGCCTTGATTAACTCCAATAGCATTAAGATAGAGGAGGAGACTCAGCAAAGCAGGCTGGGAATGAATAACGAGAGAGGTGGAAGGGAGGCTGGAAAGTGGGGTGTGGAGTCACAGAAACGACAAGAAGACCGCTTTTCCAGAGAGCATAGCTCCTGAGAAGGTTAGTAAGATTTTGGTAGTAGTGTGATTTTTGATGTGCCTGATCACGTCAGGCTGCATATTACAGAACGTAGGTACTAGATTGGAGTAAATGGAAGAATAGAGGCAAATGAGGAATTGATGGGATCTGCAGACAATTCTCATGAGTAGCTTGGCTGTCAAGGAGAGTAGAGAAGTAGAACAATCTTTGGGTCAAGGAACATGTCTTAGTTTTAATTTTTGCTTCTTGGTTTTTATTTTAAGACTGGAGAGAATAGAGCCTTTTTGGATGTTGATAGAAAGCAGGCTGAAGGTACTTGAAGAAGTGAGAGGCAAAACTGATGTAATATGTTCCCAACAAAGTGGGAAGAAGAGGGGTCCATGGTACATGGGGCTGGGATGAGCTCCTTGGGGCTGGAGCAAGAAGATGGGCAGAGACAGACAGGCAGAGAATTAGTGGTGAGCAGGAGCCAGCATTTCCTTTTGGTGCACCTCTTGTCGGTGTCCTTACGAATGGAGAAATGAGAGTCTCAGAAAGTAAAGAGCTGGGTAAATTTGACTGAATTATGAGAAGTGTGAAGAAGAGATAAAATAATCATTGTGGGGGATGGAAGAGGACACTCACTACAGAGACAGTAAGGGGAAAAAAATCCAAACTTTTTGCTTGTCATTCACTTGTACAAATACTCCTTATCACAGCCTTGCTGAGTAAGACATATTTCCTGCCCTCGTGTGGCTCACCGGAGATACCGCCATAACTACTGCCCATAGCTGAAAAGTGCTTCATGCAGAAACAGAAGAATGCAGAGTGGATTATGGCAGAAAGGGGAGGCATCAAAAGGAAAGGCAGTCTGGGTGTTGTGAGGTATTGGCACTAGTTATGAAAGGGTTTTCTGGAGGAGGAAACATCTGAGTGACTTGCAGAACAGAAAACTGAGAGTTAGACAAAACCCTGGAGAGCTGGAGAAATTCCCGAATTCAACACGGGTGGAGTCTAATGTGAAGGTAGGATGGGTAGTGGTAAGTGATGGGGCTGAAGGGCTGGACAGAGGCCGATCCTGGAGGCAGAATATGTGTTAAGGAGCTCGAATTGCCTTCCATGTGTGTTTGGGAATTAAAGCTGGGCTCTGTGGAGGATAGCAGCAGGGTTTACCCTTTCAGTGGGTCACTAGCCATTGTGAAGAGGGATTTGGAGGAGTTGGGAGTACAACCAGAGGAAGTCAGTTAGCAAGTTGTGGCAATAGTCCAGATGAGAGGTGGATGAGATGACCTCCACTGTCCTTTGCATTCTTCCCTGGAGATTAAACGTCGCAGGCAGGAATTTCCTGTTGGTCAGACCTGGCTCATTTCCTGGTTACTGGATTGGGGAGAGGGAATATCTATCCCTCTTAGCTTGTCAGTGGAAAATAGAGCCTTGCCTCCCAGTTGTCCCCCTAAAGTAGGAAAGTCCATCCAAATAGAAAGCTTTTGTTGTTATTGCTGAGCAGACAAAATAATGGCAGATGTCCATCATGTTATTCATTCTATGACCTTCCTTCTCAGGAAGCCACATGCTTGACAGACTTTTTCATATTAGTAGGTATACATTTGTCTCTTTCTTTCTAGCTGGGGCATGATTAAATTCTTAATAAATACATCTTAAACTATGATTCGTCTGGATCTTCTGGACTCACCCAAGAAGGCATAAGTCTGACTTTCATTCATTTATTCCCTAGATTTAGACCAAGGCCAGGCCAATTCTAATGTCATAACTCTGGCTACCGGGTGAATTGCAGTTCATCCCACTCCATTTTTTCTGAGTTTGTCTTCCAGATAGACATAGAAAAATTTGAGCCTGGATAGTCCTAATCCTGGGGCTCACCAGACTTCATCAAGTTTCTTCCTTCCTACATAATATCTAGAAACTCTTTCCAGGCAATAATGTGGGGCAAGCACAGAGCTCATGTTTGTGTCCCCTCTCCCAGGGATCACAATCCTATGTTGCCTGGTGCCCAATGTGTGAAAACTCTTGTCTCATGAATGTTGTACATGTGAAACTAATGTAACAGTGTGTATCAACTATACTCAAATAAAAAATTAAAAAAGAAAATTAAAAATTAAAAAAGGACACCTGGTTACAAGGAAACACAACTAGCAGCTACTAACTTACTATGGGACCAGAGGCAAATCAGCAAATCCCTTTAAGCCTCAGTTCCTTCCTCCACGGAATGGGTAACAATAACACCCATGCTCTCTCTCTACCTCAGAAGGTTATCATGAGGGTGAAGTGGTAGAGTAAAATTGTTTATAAAATGTGGTGGTTTGCTAGACTATTGTTCAGGGTATCAAACCCACCTCCTACCATCAATAACTGAAGAACATGATTATATACAATTGGCTACATAGAAAGTTTTTATTAGCTAATCTACAGCATTACTATTTCTAAGATTACTGGCTTTGAGATTGTATGTATCTATAGTCATAATTTTAAAACCTCAGTAGTAGGACATACAGAAAAAGGATTCCTCTTTTCATTCATTTCTGGTGGGAGGGTAAATCTAGTCTCCTTGCCTTCATCTTGGCTGGAGGTAGAAGTCTCTTGTGCTGAATTACTGGCTTATATAGCGACCTAATACTAATCTCATTGGAAAATTCAGACAACTTCCTTGTCTTTTTCTATTGTCCATGTAAATTGTATAAAACATCCATGACATATGACATATCTAGTCCATGAAAATATGGTAAACACCTCTCTAAGGCTGCTTGGCTGATGGTAAGTGTCCTGCGGTGTGTACTCAGAGCCAGTTCCTCTGGTGTTAGTGATCCTTTATCCGGGACGTGATAACATCACCAGCACCAATAACTTGCATTTATTTATCCAGCTCTTTATAAATGTAAGGAGCTTTTTAATTTGCCCAACACCAAATATTTGTTGTAATAATTACACACATCTTGCATTTCATTTCAGATTAAATTATGTGCTACTGAGGGTGCCTGGGTGGCTCAGTTGGTTGAGGGTCTGACTCGGCTCCGGCTCAGGTTGTGATCTCACGGTTTGTGGTTTCGAACCCCGTGTTGGGCTCCACTCTGAGTGTGGAGCCTGCTTGGGATTCTCTCTCCCCTCCTCTCTGCCCTTTCCTCCCCCCTCAAAATAAATAAACTTAAAAAAATTACATGTTCTTCCTCATAAAGCAGGTTGGCACTTTTTCTCTGGATTCTCTTTCCCTCATGACTATTCATTCAGTCGGTGAGTTCTGTCACTTCTGTTCCATCTCATCCTGTTCCACAGACACTTATGGGGTAGCTTTTACATGCCAGGCCCTGTGTGCTGTGCTGCGGCTGCAAGAGAAAGCTCCTATATCTAGCGCTTTTCTTGTATCTTTATATGAAGACGTGATGGGGTTGCTGAGACCTGTGACAATGACCGGTTTCAGGGGTAGCACAAGGGAAGCCGGGGGCGACCCTCCAGCTCTCAGCCCAGTTAAGCTCTTCAGTCAGGACACACGTCCCTTGCCTTGCCTTTTGTGGGCCTGCCCTGTTCCCTGCATGGCACTCCGTCCAGCCCACCTGTGCCAGAGAAATCTGTCAGGTGGCATTTGTGTCACACCCCTCCCCTCCCCCCGGCCACCGGCTTGTTTCTGTGCTGCTGTCCTCCAGCTTAAACAAGGCTGTTTCAAACCTTCCCACCCAAGTCTCCTCTCTGAAGAAATGAGTAAATGCAAACTTCTGTGGCCTGGGGATAGTGCTTGAATCGACAAATTCTGCTGGCGGAATATGTCCTTGTAAAGGTCAGGCAAAGCGTGAAGAAGGTGAAGAACTCAGCAAAACCTCAGCAACACCCTTAGCTCTGTCCTAATCCAGGTGCAGATTCAACTCTCTTTGTGTCTGGTTTCTTTCACCATGGTCACCGGCTGCTCGAGCTGTCCGGGTGAGAGCTGGAAAGGGCACCTGCCGACCCTATCAATTCCGCGTCACACACAGCATCTGGGAAATGCTTGCCCTTAGCTTCACTTTAGAAGTTTGATCTCTGTGGAAGAATGTGTATCATCTCTCCTGATAGAGAACGATAGCAGGTTTCTTTGTTTCATATTAGCGAATAAAAGCTTGACTACATTGTATACCAATTTGATTGCTAAAAGTACTTACTCCTTTTCTTCTCATTTCACAAATTTGTTTACATGCTTCAGTCTACATTGGCTCCACGTGTGAAATTAGTACACACACGACTATTTTGTTTCCAGCACACACGCCCTCTGTTCAGATAGCCGTACCCGAAATGTATCCTGGGAAAGCACCATCCCCCGGTCTCAGGAACAGTCCCACGCCGGCTCCAGGGGCAGGGAGTGTGACTCAGGCCCAGCCAATCGGAGCACTGCAACCTCCTGGCCACATGGCCCCATCAGAGCCAATTTCCTGGAAAGACTAATAAAAGATACAAATAAAACAAATCATATAGAAAATGGTGATCCAACTACAGATGTAGACGTAATGAAGATCATAAAAGCATATATGGATAACTGTACGCCTAGATGCAAAGCGTGAATTACTAGACAAATATAAAATGCACAAATCAGCACAAAAGGAAATAGGATTTTCGAAAAAGACAACAACTTAAAATAGAATGAGAAATAAAATAAAATTATTCCTTCTGGTCCCAGTACAAAAATCAGAAAACAAAAGCCAGATGGAAAAACGAAAAGAAAAAGATCTAAGCCTACCCTTGCCTTGCCTTTTGTGGGCCTGCTCTGTCCCCTGCACGGCACTCCATCCAGCCCACCTGTGCCAGAGAAATCCGTCAGGTGGCATTTGTGTCACACCCCTCCCCCCCCTTGCCTTTTGTGGGCCTGCCCTGTTCCCTGCATGGCACTCCGTCCAGCCCACCTGTGCCAGAGAAATCCGTCAGGTGGCATTTGTGTCACACCCCTCCCCTCCCCCCGCCCGCCGGCTTGTTTCTGTGCTGCTGTCCTCCAGCTTAAACAAGGCTGTTTCAAACCTTCCCACCCGAGTCTCCTCTCTGAAGAAAAGAGTAAGTGCAAACTTCTGTGGCCTGGGGATAGTGCTTGAATCGACAAATTCTGCAAAATTGCAAAACAAATGTTTTTTTAAATGAATCCTTGTGTTTTGTCTTTAAACAATATAAAGTGTTTGCATTTCATAACACACTTAAATTTTTTTAATGTTTATTTATTTTTGAGAGGGAAGAGAGAGACAGAGTATGAGCAGGGAGGGGCAGAGAAAGAAGGAGACACAGAATCTGAAGCAGGCTCCAGGCTGTCAGCACAGAGCCTGATGCGGGACTTGAACTCACAAGTTGTGAGATCATGACCTGAGCCGAAGTTGGACACTCAACTGACTGAGCCACCCAGGTGCCCCTCATAACACACTTCTGATTGTTTAGTGCAATCATCTTAAAATGATTTATGGTTAAAATTTTCAATATCTGCATATGCCCCACCACCACCTTTAAAAGATTATTTTTTAATTTTTTAAAAGTTTATTTTGAGAGACAGAGAGGCAGAGAGAGACAGAGAGAGAGAGAGAGAGACAGAGAGAGAGAGAATCCCACGCAGGCTTTGCACTGTCAGTGCAGAGCCTGATACAGGGTTTGATCCCACCACCTGTGAGATCATGACCTGAACTGAAATCAAGAGTCAGATGCTTAACTGACTGAACCATCCAGGCTTCCTTTTGAAAGATTTGATCCATTAGAAATATGCCGCTAGTTTCTTCTGTGGCTTCTTATATCCTCTGGACTGTCAGTGTGTATTCCCGGTGACATGGTAACTCTGAGAAGCTGAACTTAAAGAATTACAAAACCAAAATTCTTGGCCTGCCTGTCAGGGCCTCCAGCAAGCTGCCGTCCTGGCTACTAAAGTGTCTTCTCCAAACCCATCATCTCAGACATGCCCTGTTAGGGTGGTCAGGCAGCCCATCGCCCTCCCTGTGCTGGCAGTCCCCTGACCTTCAAGGGTGTGGTTTGCTTCCCACAAAGGCCAGTCAGTTTGGGCCAATACAGAGGTATTGATTTATAGGTCATGAGCCCACCGCCCCCCCTCCAAGCACCTAGCACTGGATCCCACCAAGAGTGGCAGAGAGTGGATGAATCAGTTAAAAGTGATTCTTTTCCCATATGTCCTACTGTTGTGGTGTTAAAATTGTGACTAGAGATACATACAATCCCAAAGTCAGTAATTTTAAAGATAGTAACGTCATAGATGAACTAATAAAAACTTTTCTGTGTGGCACATTGTGTATAATCATATTCTTCAGTTACTGATGGTGGGAAGTGGGTTTTGATAGCCTGAACAATAGTCTAGCAAACCACCACATTTTGTAATAGTGTGTAACTTTTCAAACAATTTTACTCAACCACTTTACTCTCATGATAACCTTCTGAGGTAGAGAGAGAGCATGAGTGTTATTGTTACCCATTCTGTGGAGGAAGGAACTGAGGCTTAAAGAGATTTGCTGATTTGCCTCTGGTCCCATAGTAAGTTAGTAGCTCCTAGCTGTGTTTCCTTGTAACCAGGTGCCCTTTTTAATTTCTTATTTGAGTATAGTTGACACACAATGCTACATTGGTTTTATGTGTACAGCTTAGTAATTTGACAAGTTTGTATATTATAGGATGTTCCCCATAAGTTCACCATCTGTGACGTTACATCACTATTACAGTATCATTGACTGTATTCCTTATCCTGTGGCTTTTATTCCATGACCTATTCATTCCGTAACTGGAAGCCTTTATTTTTCTCTCCCCTTCACCCATTTCACTCAACCCCCCAGCGCCTCCCTGCTGGCAACCATCAGTTTGTCCTCTGTGTCTATAGGTCCGATTCTGCTTTTTAATTGACTTATTCATGTGTTTGTTCTAGATTCCACTTATGAGTGGAATAAAATAATATTTCTCTTTCTCAGTCTGACTTATTTCAGTTAGCATACTATCCTCTAAGTCCAGCCATGTTGTCTCAAATAGCACGATCTCATCCTTTTTTATGGCTGTATAAACCAGGTGTTCTATTACTTCAGCATAGGCTGAGATAAAAGAGAAACTCCCCTATATTAGAAACTCCCCGAAAGTAGTTTGAGAAAATAAAAGCTTACTTCTCACATCAAATCTGTTCTGAAATAGCAGCCTCCTTCCACTGGTACTTGTGTCCCTTGGAAATCAGAATCCCAAGCTCACCAGGGCAGGTGGTCATTGATGGAGCAGGTCCCTTGCTCTTAATGCCTCAACTTGGAAGGACACCAGGTATTTCTGCCCATAGTTATTGGCCAAAACAAGTCACATGGTCCAGACCCAAAATACAAAAAAGACTGAGATTGTAGAGGAGCCCATGGAAAATATGTTGACCACTGACTATTTCTGTCATGACCACCCCCATGTAAATCATCTGGGAAGTCTTTAATAAACACACATATCAAGTGAAATACCATATTGTTTGAAACTTGCTTGTATATACTGTAAAGAAAAAAGTGTGGGATGGAAAGATAAAAGAAAATTGGCAAAATGCTGTTAACTACTGGAGGTGAATGATGAATACATAGGAATTCATGATATTATCTTACTTTGGGGATCCTTTCCATTATAAAAAAAATGTGAAAAAAAATAAAAGAAGAATCTCTGATCCAATTCTGTATATCTAAGGTGAGACTTGGATATGAATGTTTTACAAAAATCAAGAATATTTATACTATATATATCTATAGCTATCGGACTTTTTAGTTCATGAATAATTGATTTTCATTTTTTGTGTTCTGATTCCATGTTGAGTATTCCTTAACCTTGAGTATTTTCAGTTCTGGTGATATCGAGGTGGTCTTGATATCGTCACAAAATAAGTGTTCCTTTCCTACGAAGAAAAGAAAAAAGAGAAAACCCCAACTTTGCTAAGGTCAGAATATTCAGTCCTCTCCAGTCTGTGTTTTGGAAATTAGATGATGTGGTGGTTCAAAAGGGCAATAGATCCTTTGTTTTTTTTTGCTGTCGAGGCTGGGCTCTATTCCCCTTCCCTTGGCTTTGGACTGGCCTTGTGGTTGCTTTGATTGATAGAATGCAGCAGAATGAATATTGGGAGAGTTCTGACTGTGGACCTAGGCTTCTGTTCTCACCCCTCCGTAATCAGCTGCCCTGTGGAGAAGCCCAGTTGCTTGTTAGGGTTGGATGACCCTTTGACAGCCGTACCAAGCGTTGGACATGTGAGGGACACCACATAGATCAAACAGCTGCTGTTGAGCCTCCAGACACCTGCATGTACATGAGCGACCCTGAGAACAATAGAAGAACCAGCCCTCCGAATCCAGTTCGAATTGTTGACCCCACAAAAATCATGAGCAAATAAAATGGCTGTTATTTTTCAACTACTAAGTGTTGATGGTTTGATGTGCAAATATATGATAGTGTGATAACTACAGACTCTCAAGTCACTGGCTAAGATTTTATTTTATTATTATTTTTTAAATTTTTTTAATTTATTTCTGAGAGAGAGAGAGAGAGAGAGAGAGCATGAGTAGGGGAGGATCAGAGAGAGGGAGATACAGATTCTGAAACAGCCTCCAGGCTCTGAGCTACCAGTCAGCACAGAGCCTGATGTGGGGCTCAAACCCACGAACCGTGAGATCATGACCTGAGCCAAAGTCAGACGCTTAACCGACTGAGCCACCCAGGCGTCCCACTGGTTAAGATTTTTAAAATGTGTTTTCTTTTTTCTTTTTTGAAGGTTTTTCTTTTTTCAATTCTTGAAAATCTCTAGGCTGCACATCTTAGAGATGATAAGAGCTGAGTGTCAGAAGTCTCAGAGTTAAAAATATATATCAAATTGTATTTCCCTCCAAGGAGAACTTGTGTCCTTTATTCACTCAGCTTTAGTTTTATCTACTTTTATGACATCTGAATTGCACTAAGATGTGATTTAATTTGGAGCTTGGAAGAGAGTTTACATTGGCACTGGGGGAGTTTTCCTGAGAGATAAACTTAAAAGGAAACATTGTAATTCAAGGGAAAGTGTGTTTCAAACCAGTGTGATTTCAAAAACAACAGAGTTTTTCAGTAACTGAAGCATTAACCGATTCCCCAGATGCTGTTGAAGATACTTATCTCTTCTGGGATTAACTCAAGGACCCCATGAGAAAGGGGGTAATATCAGTTATTTACTACAGTGGTGATAAAAATAGAATGGAATGGAAAAACTGGTTGACTTGTGCTAGTTTCTTACCATTGCAGTTGGGAAACTTATAATGTTCTTCAAAATTACACCAAGGACCTAGATTTTAATGAAGCAGATCTTCCCTTCCCTTATATCAATCTTCAGTGGGCCAGACAGAGAAACCCCTGCTTCCCAATCATTCTGTTCTGAGTCTCTTTGCTTTAAGAGACATTTGAATGAGAAACTTGCATTCCAGATAAAGCTACACATGTGTCCTAAACTAGATTAAAGCCATCATGAATTCCTGAACTATAACCAGTGAGTCTGAGCATCCTTGGGAATGATTTGCTAAACTGCTGTTTTTAAAGTTAAGGTGCCTTTGCTACAGATTGAATCTTGCCTATGAGAGCCAGCCTAAAAAACAATCATGAATTAAAAGATATCACTTTGGGGAGTACCTTTTATCTTCCAGATGCTCACTATATCTAGCAGAGTTTACAATCCAGAATCTTTTGACCCTAGGTAATCATTTTCAAAGTGTATTTTGACTAAGAATAACTATTTTCCCCCTGTCTCCAAAAGCCTATATTAAATTTATTTTTAAGCGATTTCGCTCACATCTTTTCTACTAAAAAAAGGCATGAATGAGAAGAAAGGTGCTTGCCAGGAGAGAAGGCTGAGCACTGTGTGAAGGTTCAGGTGGCAAAGACAGGCAACTCATTCAAGCCTGAAAGCTTCCTGACAAAGACAGCACCTGAAGCAGCAGGAAGCCTTTCAAAAGAAATACAAGATTTTGATGAGCTGCCTCTGTGTGCAGCGCCCTGAACCCAGGGCTGCTGTCGACTCCAAAAATAATGAAAACAGTCCCATTCTCAGAAGCTTAACATCTACGTGGTCATGGAAGGCACAATGCGTCTGAAAAGTTAAGAGCAATGGAAGAGGCAAATAGAAACACAGGACAGGTATGAGACATCACAATAGTGAGTAATAAATGTGAAATGAGTGTATGGTGCATGCTCTAAGAACTCGGATGGAGCAGCGGTTGTAGGAAACTGGACCTGAGGGAAGACATACATACAGAGCCAGGACACATTTTGGATCCCAAAGAGTGGGCAGGATTTGGAAAAGCTGAAAAGGATGGGGGAGGTAATTTTGTTTGGAACCAGATAGAGAAATGGGGATGTGGGATGACCAAGGTAAGAGGCAACACAGCATATGGAAGCACATTTTGGAGCCCGTGAGTAGAAGAGTTGAATTAGAACAGAATGAAGCTATGATGATGGATTGTTGAGTGGTGAGCAGTATTTGAGTCTGGTTATGGAAGCTCTTAGTTGTCAAGGCAGTTGACCTACATCTTCTTGGTAACTGGGATCTTAGATAAATCTTTGGGTGTCTTCAAACATCTGTTAGGATGGCCAAGAGACTAAGGACTATGTGGGGTCTTAACGAATGGAGAGACACTTTCCTTTTTAAAAATAATTTTTTGAAGTTTATTTTTGAGAGAGAGAAAGAGAGAGTGAGCGCATGAGTGGGGGGCGGGGGCGCAGAGAGAGGGAGAGAGGAATCCCAAGGAGGCTTCGTGCTGTCAGCACAGAGCCCAATGCACGGCTCGAACTCATGAACCATGAGATCATGACCTGAACTGAAATCAAGAGTCAGATACTTAACTCACTGAGCCACCCAGCCAACCTGAGGACAGACACTTTCCTAAGAGTTACAAGCTGAAATAAGATGTGCCACTCTTTATACCTTTGGACTGAAAAAGTGGTTAGACCCCAACCCATTTGTTTAATTTGGATTAGGCCGAGAAACTTTCCATACCAAAATAGGAGCTTGGCTCTATAATGTAGTCAGGTTTCTCTTATATAAAACTGAGCATAAAGAAATTAAATACTAATTTTCTACCATGTGCATCCAAAGGTGATAGTCAACATATCTAACATTCAGAAAGTAATATAATAAATATGTTATGTATGATACATGGATAAAATGTGCATTATATGATATTGATCACTGAGTGATTTAAAATGAGGTACAAATTGCTCATCAAATCATACTGATAATTTCCAAATAATTTGTTGATAGTCAGAAACGGTGATTGTACGCTTTTGTTTGAAGTAACTGTCATCCAAAAAATAATGCCTGTCTGGACCTCCATTTGATGAAGAAAAGTGCATCAAAGTATGTCAAAACGACTTCACTGAAGTGTGAGTCATCATGTTCTTGGTGCCGAGATACTCTATGGCAGCCGGAGCCAGTTGGGTGCCCAGGCTGTGCTCTGTGGCTTGGTACACTCCTGGGTGCCAGAGCTTTCCGTGGGGAGGTCCTGTGTCGAGGCTACAGTGACAGTGCTGCCTTCCCACAAAGGCTGGCCCTCAGAGCAGGAGGCGGAGGTGTGCACACCCCTCCCTCCTCAGGTGCACCAGCTAGTGTGAGCCTCATTATCATGAGGGTTGTGTTTAAGGATGTCGCACAAGAAGGGCTAGTGATTCCGTCTTCTGAGCAACGTGGGCTCCCATCTTTGTTATACTTTCAGTAGGAAGGATCTCTGCCTGCTACCCCTCCAGGTGTAGTAAGAGAGGACTCAGGCATCAGCAGATTTTCTTAAGTAAATGTTGGCAAAAATATGCAGAAGGATGATTCTCTATACATGATTCTAGCAGTAGAGAGAGCATCTCTGTCCTAGGAGAAGGGAATGCTGACTAGATGAGCTGAAGTCTTTTTAAAAGGTGGTCACCAGTTTTTTCTAGTTAGGAAACTGTGTTCCAAACTCATCAGCTGGAAGCATATACAGAAAATGGAATATGGTTTTCTACATAGAAGATCTCCAGTGACTCTGTCATATTTATAAAATTCCAAGTGAAATAACCCTCTTTGCATATTGTTTATATAAAAACTTGGACAAAGTGGACCCATTTTGCTATAAATGTCAAGAGCAGGTCTCCTGACAGGTAAGCCGCCTCGCTTTCAGTGTTCTATAACCATGAAGTCTATTACCATCTGGGAACAGTAACTATTGTTAATTTTTGAGTTAGATAATCAAGGAATATGGTGGAAAGGCTCAAGCCTTAAAGTGCATTATGACCACTTATTGAAGGTACCCTCAGAGACTCTGATTCAGTTAGGAAGGACTCTGGAATCTTTATTTTTATCAAATGCCTAAGGCATTCTGATACCCATGTGACTCTATACTGTATACCTTAAGAAACACCAAACTAGGGCTTTATGTTTCAGGAGATCATAACTGCTGATCTCTTGAATGAAGGAGGGAGGGATTAGGGTGAAGGGTAGAGGGGAGATATAGATGATACTCTTGATAGTTAAATCAAGAAACAAAAACCTCAGTGAGTAGCTTCTCTCTTTCTAAAAACTGCTCCAAAATGCCAGCTCTCTAGAAGCTGTACAAAACAGGAAACTACTGTGGTTAATTCCTCACAAATTTATAATCAGATTAAGACGGAGGTCATTATGAGAGAGACAGCAGATAGGGAGAGTGTAGGGGTGGTGGTGGTATCCTGCCATTCTCTTACCTCCAAAGCTATTATCATTTACGAATGAAATCAGCACACTGCCAATTCTGACTCCAGGTCATTAACCAAGGAGGTAAATTTAATAAAATCCCAGACTAATGCAGACAATTGGTGGCCAACTAGAAACTTTCTCATCATGTTCTTACATTATATTCACTGTTACAACATGCTGACGGCTTTAAAATCAATTATCATGTTAGAGGATGCTATGCATGAGTCAGATGAAATGAACTAGATTTGCATGTAGCAACATAGATAGATCTCCAAAACAAAGAAGTGAATAAAAAAATAAGGTACAGAATAAGATAGTGAAATACCACTTATGGATATAACATGCATTTTATTCAATGCTGCCTGTTTTCCAAAGCTGAACACATACCTAAGTGATAGTAGATATACATGCATTAAATAGACTAAAGCAAGTGCCTGTGTTGGAGGAAGAGAGATTAAGACTGTGGTGAAAGGAAAAACAAGAAACCAAACCAAACCAGCACCTTGTCACGAATCAGTGGTGATTATGGATCTTGAATTGAGAAGAGGGACAGACTCAGTTCTGGGTCTCTGGGTAACAAAAGGAAAAATGCTAAAGACTTGGCATCTGCCCTATGAAATTGCAATTTGGTAGGAGTTATATGTGTGAAATAAATAAGACATTATATATTTATGAGTTAGATAGGAAGTACTATGATAGCTGAGAGAGTAAAGAGAAAAAAGAAAAAAAGTGACCAAACTGTAATGCAAAAAAAAAGAGGAAAAGGCAAATGTTCTGTGGCATCTGCTGATGGTCCTCAGATGCATTCCACTGTGCAGCCATCTTTGGAAGTTCCTTATTTTCATCATTTTTTCAATGGTCTCTAGGAACTAACATTAGTCTCGATCTTCCAATCCTGTCCCAGTTCCTAAGGACTGTTGTGTTTTACTTCATTCTTTTCCATATGCATCGGAGATATGACTGAACTTTGCTTAAATGAGGAAAATGTCATGTTAACCTAATTTCATTTATTCCTTCTTATTCTTTTTTCACACTCATTTTAAACATTTTTTAAAATGTTTTATTTATTTCTGAAAGAGAAGAGAGAGATAGAGTGAGCAGGGGAGGGTCAGAGAGAGGGGGAGACACAGAATCTGAAGACAGGCTCCAGGCTCTGAGCTAGCTGTCAGCACAGAGCCCGATGCGGGGCTCGAACCCGTGAGCGGTGAGATCATGACCTGAGCAGAAGTCGGGTGCTTAACCGACAGAGCCACCCAGGCACCCCTTTCACACTCATTTTTATACAAATTTTGAGTATACTGGACACACCATTTTACACTGGTTTCAGGTGTACAGCATTGTGATTCAACAAGTTTATATCTTATGCTATGCTCACTACCACTGTAGCTACCATCTGTCACCGCACAACACTATTACAGTATCACTGGCTATATTTCTTACGCTGTGCCTTTTTTACTCTTGTGACTTATTCATTCTATAACTGGACACCTCTATCTCCCACTCCCCTTCACTCATTTATACAGCGCTCTGGCTCTGTGAGGTCAGGCAATATTTGCAAAAATCTCCAATGCCAAAGTGTGTTCTTCTATTGAACATTAGTTAAGGTAATGCTAACTGCTGGAGTAGATGTGCCCCCAATATCAGAGGCTTCAAACTGATGTCCTAGTACAATGATAAATCTAATGGCCTGCTGCCTTCCCTCCATGCAGTGAGTCAGAAACTCAGTTTCCTTCAATCGTGAGTCTTTGCCATGTTATATACATGAATCTCAATTGCCATGGGAACCTTTTCTGTTCCAGCCAGGTAGGAGAGGAAAAGAAGATGCGAGATTATGTTTGGGTATTTTTGATGGTTCAAGATTGGACATCAAAACATTACATTACTACTTCTTATTCCCAGCCCATTGACTAGAGTTCAGTTATAGAACTGTCAGGAAAGCTGGGAAAGGTAATAAATATATTTGTATGCTCAGACACATGGGGAGATGTGTCTGCTGAGTAACTTCTGTTTGTTTGTTTGTTTGTTTACTTATTTATTTATTTATTTATATCTATCTCTTATTCATAAAAGGTGTAGAAATGGGGAATGATAAAGGTAATGGGAAATATACCTTTGACTCCACTTGATATATTTGATGTGTTTAGCCAGAAGTTGGGTAGAGAACCTGTGCCTTTTGGAAGTCTTCCTCATCAACATTCACTGACCATAAAATGAAGAAAGTTTCATGGACAGAACAAGTGTATGAATTAGAAGGGCTAGTAATCCTTCACTAGAAAATATATTCTGGTATGTGCCCCACAGGGGGAGCCCTCAGTATCACCCCTTCCTCCCTGCAGCTGCCCTTGTGACTTCTCTGAGCCAGCATCTAGATGTCCAAATCTTCTAGTCTTGCCTAAACTTTTTAGATTTTACCCCGAGCTGCCCGCACCTTTGAGACTTGCCTGGCCCTTTATGCCTTAGCTCATTTCCTTGGCCTCCACTTCATGACAGCCTGAATTTCTCTGCCTACCTGTTTCAACCCAGGTTTGCCTGTGTGAACTTTCCTTCTAACTTGTGTGAGTCAACGATGGGCTGTCTCCTAAGACATAGCTACATTCTGGGTTGCGGTAGAAGTCCTGCTTATACCGTATGTCTTATATAAGACTTATTGTATAAGTCCTGCTTAGCACTATTCTGTTGCTCTCTTCATCTCAATGTGATTATGGTGTACTAATTGTTGGGATTCCTATGTGAAATCCCTATGAAAGAGCTTAATAGTTTATCCTACATATATTTGCCCTTGATGAGAAAAGTGCTGAGTCATCTAGGTTTTGTTTTTTTTTTTTCCCAAGGAAAAATTTAAATTTGAATCGTGAAAGGAAGTTCTCCTGGGGACATTCGCTCCAGTGTTTCTGCCACATGTTCAGAAATTTGCTCATCATACTTGGTAACTGTTCAAAATTCTCTGGAGGGGACGGGGACAAGTTTTCAACATAGGAAAATTCATGTGATTGAGCATAAACTTTACTTCTTTGGCTAACTTGAATATGTGCAGTCCAGTAACCAATTCATGATGCAAATATTGATAATGTATCTTTTTTTCACACATTTACGTGGACAAATCAATCATATATAGTGCAATAATTTCTTTATCTTTGGTTTGTAAAGGCTAGGTACTGGTCACCCACAGCCTATGGGTCAAATGCAGCCCTATGCCTGTTTTGGTAAAGCTTTACAGGAACACAGCAAGGAACTTATTCCTTCGCATATTATCTATGGCTGTTTTCATGCTACCGTGGCAAAGCTGAGTAGTTGTAACAGAGGCTGGATGGTCCTCAAGGTCTGTAATATTTACTCTCTGGCCCTTCACAGAAAAAATTCACCTGCCCTCACTTTAGCAGAAGCTATTGGAAGGGTATAATTCCTAACACTGAATAGAGGACCAATAAATGAGTTTTCTATCTTCCTTTGCTTATATTGTTTCTTCTACCTGGAATGCTTTGACTCTCCAATCATTATTCACAAGTATTCATCATGTGCCTGTTACGTGGCAGGCAGTGCTTTGGTGCTGGGACAGTGTAGATAACACACAGAGTCACTGTCCTCATGACCTCTCATTCTCCTGGGGTGGGGAGATGAGACAGATGAACAAGTGTATATATAACATCATGTTTCCTCATGATTCACATCATGAAGGTAAATAAAGCAGGTACAGAGGTCTCTCCGCCTGTTTAATTTGTATCCAACCCCAAAGGCTTGCAAATCCCACCTTCCTTCATGAGATCCATCATTCTTGGTCTCCCCATTTTCTCATTGCCTCTTTCCCTCTCCATAAACTCACAGCTCTTTTTATTTTGTATTTTTAAGGCATTTACATCATTCTGTCATCAACTGGAGCTCTTTGTTGATGTTTTTCTTCTCTGCATAGATTGTGAGGCCACCACAGACTGTGAGGCCGTAACAATGAGGCAATGTTTTACATTTCTCAACAGCAACTAACACAGTTTCTGAAAATTGCAAGGAAATCGGTAAATATCTAAATAGAATTCTCACAACGGAGGTTTTCAGTACACAACATTTTGAGGCATCCGCCTCTCCGTCTGTAGGCTTCCCGAGTTTGTGGCCATCACTGTGACCCATCATCACTTGCACCAATGGAAAGAGGGACTTTCCCATATTTTCAGAAGCTCGGATCCCTTCAGGAATTAACTACACCCACAAGCCCGCTTGGGGCATAAGATTTATCTTTTGTCTTGATAAAGAAATGAGATAAAATTTTCTTTTCTTTATGTTTTATTTATTTCTGAGAGAGAGAGACACACACAGCATGAATGGGGGAAGGTCAGAGAGAGAGAGGGAGACACAGAATCTGAAGCAGGCTCCAGGCTCTGAGCTAGCTGTCAGCACAGAGCCCAATGCGGGGCTCGAACCCATGAACTGTGAGATCATGACCTGAGCCGAAGTCGGAAGCTTAACCGACTGAGCCACCCAGGCGTCCTGAGATAAAATTTTCTTAATTAATTATACCCTGAATTTACGCCCATAAGGGGGGAATATTCTACCAATCAACCAAAGTCTCAAGGGCCTCTGTAGCCGTCCATGCCCTGCAAGGCCTGCCTGTGCCCCCCCCCCCCCCCCCCCCCCCACCCCCGCATCTCCGCGGCCCCGCGTGGTCAGAGCCTCCCGGGGTGGGCTTCGCGTCTCTGGCGGGGTCTAAGTGGAGTGCAGGGGGCTGCAGGTCGACCTCGCGGCAGCCGCGGGCGTCATCCTTCAGAAGGCGGAGCACCCCCAGCCTCCCTAGCCCAGGCCCCCCAGCACCAAAGCGGAGCCCAAGACACGACAGGTTGCACCTCTTAAGGATCTTCCTCTCAATGATGAGCGCGCACCTGTTCCTCCCTGGAAAGCGAACAGCAAACAGCCTGCACTTCCGTTCATGTGGATGGAACAGAAGAAGAGATGCAGAAAAGGCCAGCTCCGTCTAGAAACAAAACAGAACATGAAAGTGGCCCGGCATTTAGCTCAGCTCTTATTCCCTGGGCCGAGAAAACTGCTGGTACCTCTTCATTAGTCAGTGGATGGTGAGTCACCGCGTATTATGGGCAAGTTGTACTAGAAGATGAAAAGCCAGTGAGTGTTCCCGAAGTGGCAGACAGCCAGGAGGACATTCACAGGCACCTCAGGGAAATGGAGGTTCAATGTCCGCCTGAAGTGGGTTGCATGAAGAAACAGCCAGACGTCCCTAACAGTAGGAGGGCTGTGCTTGTGGGCTGGTCTGTCAAAATACGAGAAGAACATAAAGCACAGGATGAGACCCTGCATTTGGCTGTGAACTGCATCCCTGGGTTCCTTTCACCATGTCTGTGTTGGCAGGACATTTGCAACTCGGCGGCACCACTGCTATGCTCTTAGCCTCCAAGTTTGAAGAAATGCACCCCAGAAGCAGCAGAGTCTGTGCACATCACAGGCGATACCTATACCAAGAAAGCAGGCCTGAGAATGGAGCGCCTAGTTATGAAAGTGCTTTGTTTTTGACCTAGCTGCACCAAGACATTTTCTTACCCAGCATTTTCTTACCCAGTGCTTTCTGCACCAGCAGCCTGCAAACCACAAGGTTGAAAGTTTAGCGATGTTTTTGGGAGAATTAACTTTGATGGATGCCGACCCACACCTAAAGGGTTTGCCATCCAAGATGGCTGGAGTCGCCTTTCATTTAGCACTCCACAGTCCTGGGACAAAGCTGGCCTGAATCTTTAGTTTCAAAAACTGGCTATGCCCTGGGAGGCCTTAAGCCCTGCTTCATAGACCTTTACCAGACCTACCTCAGAGGACCACAGCACGTACAACAGTCTGTAAAAGGAAAGAATAGAAGTTCAAAGTATCGTGGTATGTCTCTCCTCGACCCAGGACACACACTAAACTTGTAGCAGTGAAGACTGCCTTGGTTTTCTGCGACGTAAATCATTCAATGTGTATGGTGTACAGCTTTTCTAAGGTTTTAACTTTAGAATCATGTCTTAATACATAAGTTATGGGCAAGTACAAATTATGGTATGCATTACATTTTAAGTGGCTTTAATTTGTGTATCTTTTGTACATGTAACTTTCTTAGATATTGGGTAATTTAAGTAGGCTCCATCACCCAGTGTGGGGCTCTTGAACACATGACCCGGAGTTCAAGAGTTGCAGGCTCTACTGACTGAGCCAGCCAAGTGCTCCAATATTTGGCTAATTTTAATTGGTTTTGTTAAAGTACAAATGATGCCAGTTGTTAGCATAATAAGAATTAATAAATGGATTTGGAAAATTTGAAAGAAAAGGAAGAAAGGGAAGAAGTTGAAACAAGTAGTTACCAAACAGGTAATTAGATGAGAAATTCTTGGCTTTTTGTGGCTGTGTTAAAACATACACACACATATGCACACGCACACACACATATCCATCAGAGCTCTTGGGCTGGTCTGTGGGGGAAGAAAATAGGTTACTTTGTTGGAAAGAACCCAGCACTGGTGGTTGCATTAATCAGTGCTTAGAGATCAGCCAATTTCTCCCATGCGTGGGATGAATGGGGTTATTGAGGAAAGGGCATCTGGGCAGGAAATGGGGGAGTTATAGCAAACAGAGCTGGACTAGCCCCTGAGAGTGGAAGGGAGATCTGTCATCAGAATAAATGAGCATCAGCTAGGTGAGGGAGAGGCCAAAGGTGCTTCTAGAAGGTGAGTGAGAAGGAAATGAAGGGTTGCAACCTGTTATCAATTAGCAGAGTTCTTGGGGCAAAGCCACAAGCAGAGACAGGCTGTGGGTCACAGGAGTCCTGTATCACACTCATCACTGAACCCTCCATGGAAAAGATGTGTTTCTGTGTCTGACCTTTGGCCTAGAAGTGACTAATTTTGTTATTGCCTCATTCTCTTCAGCACCATTACCAAGAGTCCCCACTATTTCTCAGCACTGGAAGGAAAGAGCCAGTAGTGAGGTTCTGTAGTGGCTAATAAAACTATAAAATTCGTAGATGCATTTAGCTTCTATCTCAAGACACCCAATTTAACAGAAATAGAAAATCTGGAAATTTCTGTTCACTGCGGGAGTGTTTCTATATTGGAGGCATGATAGCAGCCAAATTGCCATGGGAACTTTGTTAAGATTCTGTCCTCAGCCCACAGTGCAAGCCTTCCCTTTGAACCCAGGAGGGTTTTCCGCATGACCCAACCTTGTTCCCACTGTGCTGCAATCACACATCCTTGAACAACGCCACCCAGGACTCTGGTCTCTTGGGATGCAGGCTGGGTTCCCGAGAAACAACCTGTTTTCTGGAACAATCTGCAGACACCTGGGACAGGAGCAGCCTCTGGGACAGACAGTGTAGCACGTGGTCAGACAGGGGGTTTGCCTGCCCTGTGGGTTTATACCCCTGTGTGTTTCAAGCCCTTCCCGCGAGGGTTGCACCTGCTGAGTCTCATGTTTGCACATATATATAGGATGAGACTGATTTCATTCCTAGGATCCTATGTCCTTATTTCTAGTAAAGTCTAAGTTTCCCAGCTGAGCTAGTAGGGAAAAAAATGTGATCTTTGGAAGGTAAAGATAATCTCTATGCACTATTGATGAGCTTTTGGCTATGTATAATGACAAACAATAACGTTTTCCTTGTAGTAAATATAAGTACCTTTGTATACTATCAATATTACTGATATAATAGTTATTAACTGAACACTTACTATGTGCCTGGCCCTAACTGCAAGCACTTTAAAAATATAACATAACATTTGCAATACCACTGTGAGGTAAATACTAATATTATCCCCATTTTATAGATGAGAAAAGTGAGGGTTGGTTTAAGCAACGTTTGCAAAAACTCCTAGCTATCAAGAGGCAGATTCTAGAAACTTAATTCAGAATGCCACCTCGTAGTAGCCTCCACATTGTAATCACCCCTGTTTACACAACTAAAAAGTGAAGGAATGGGGGCTCAAAGCCAGGCAATCTGACTCAAGAGTCCTCACTCTTTCTTGTGCACTACATTTGTATTTTTATCTGTGTTTACACATATTTTCACCAGATGTGTTGAATCAAGTGCTAGCTCTTTTTCTTTTTGGGACTGGTTGAGGTTAGAAGAATTCATAGCCTATTGCTTAGTAGCTCTTGAGTTTCTGGTATAGATGAGTTATATGCATTTATGGGAAAATGAGACTTTGTATTTATTGTATTTTGATGTAGAAGTACTCACAGGCATTTTTTAAAATCCGTACTTGTAAACAAATGTGGCAGCAAGGCTGTTGCAACAATATGTATTTCAAACACTACCAAGCTCCCCTGACATCTTTGAGACAGTGTAACAAGGGATTCAACTCTAAGAGGAAAAAGAAAAATACAGACATGAGGGGCACTGTCATGAGGGGTCATTGTCATTGTGGATGATGTCTTACCTGACATGATGAACTTATTAACATTATGTATAATTTATGAACAATTTAATCTATGGCTTTTCAAAGTTATCTAAAATGTTTCATAGATCAGACTTGTTTGTCTGGATCTGTACTATAAGATGTAACAGTAAGAGAATCCTCATCTTTCTTTATATTCAATGTCAGGAAACACACAGAGAGGCTTTATAATCTGTGATAAAAATGAGAAATAGTCAAATGCAGCTTACTTGAAGTGTTTTCTTCCACGTGATTAGCCAGCAGATAGCTTTTCTGTTTAGCTAACAAAGAGAAGGGGTTAACAACACAGTTTCTGGAACAAAGGAATTTGAGATCCAACTACTCTGCTTCATAATTTTCCTTCAGTGCAAACAAAGTGAATTTGTTCTCTGATTTAATCATTTCCACTCTCACAGATGTGACTTAGAGCATTCTCTTTCCATAGCATTTGCCAGAGGTTTAATTAGGGCATGTCTTAGTTTAAATCTAAACTTCCATGAAATAAATGACCAGATAGGCCCTGGACGAAATGCTGAAGTAGGATTCTTTAGATCCTGAGGTCAGTCTCTTGACCTTCCATCCCCTGTTTCTATCTGTACCATTCTGCAAGCCCATTGGAAAGGTGCTGAGGCCTTCAAGGTAGTGGCCCAATGGATATTTTTGTCTGCCTTCCAGATACGTGGTAGATTGCACTTCCTGGCTTCGCTGGAGTTTGGTGGGGCCATGTGACTAGTTCTGGCCAATGAGTTGTTTTAGATGTGGGTGACATTTCTTATCAGAGCATTGCCAGTGTTCCACCCTCCAAAGCTCCCCTGACCCCTGCCTTTCTCTCCCTCAGTGACGAGCAGTACATAACGGTCCTATCAGCCAGGAGAATGGGGGTGTCTTGGGAAAGAGCTGATGCAGGGATTATGTACCGTGAGCAAGAAATCAACTTTCTGTTCATTTTAAACCACTGGGATATGGTGGGTGTTACCAGAACATAAGCAAACCTGGTGTGGGACCAGTATTACCTGTTAGATATGTGGAATAGCCAAGCCCAAGAATCATCAAGATAGTCCTGGGGAACAAGAAGATAGAGGGATAGAAGACGTTCTTTATATGTTAAGCTTTATTATAAAGCTATAGTAATTATAACAGTGCAGTATTGTTAATATCATAAACAGAACAGACCATGAAGGAAAAAACAGACTTCAGAAGCAGCCCCAGCTATACTGAGAAGTTCTGTATTTGACACAGGTAGTGTTGCAAATCACCAAGGAAAAATGGAATTGTCAAGAAATGGTGCTGGAAAAGGTGGTTTCTATTGGGGGGAAAATTAACTCATATGCACAAAAATAATTCCCAAGTGGATTAAGGAGTTAGATATGAAAAATAAAATTTCATGGGAAGCTTTGAGTAGGGAAAGAATTCTTAAAAGAGATAAAAATGATTGATGAGGTAGATTACATTAAAATTAGGAAACCAATTATGTGCTTCTATCAAAATACATGGAATGATGAGTCACATGCAGCAATGCATATGCTTTGCAAAGGATTACTTATGGGAAAGATAAAGATAACAGAATGATGACTCGCTTCATCGGTGTAAGATCACAGCCATTTCGCCAAAGAGGAAACGCCAATGGCTAAGAGAGATAAGACACTCTCCTCATTATGTACCAGGAGGATGAAAACTAAGTGCATATAAAATCTCAAAAATTAAGAAGTCTGCCAATACCAAGTGTAGATGAGGATGTGATCTGTAGGAATTCTCACTCCCTTTTTACAGGAGTATACGTTGGTATAGCTACTTCAATTTCAAATAATTGAAAGAAACAATTCTTTCATTCTTGTGTAAAGCCAAACATTTCATTACTGTACAACTGACCAATTTCACTCACAGGTGTCATGAAAAAATACTCCATGTGGTAAGATGCGGGTGATGCTATAACCATCATGGACAGCAGTGTAGAGGTGAGAGATATGGGGAGATGTTGGTCAAAGGCTGCAAGCTCTCTGCAGGTTGAGTAGGTTCTGGAGATAGAATGTATAGTGTGATTATACTTAAAATACTGTATCTTATGCTTGACATTTGCTAAATTAAGTGTTCTCACTGCACACACACCAAATGATCATTACACGAGGTGAAGGGTATGTTGCTTAGCTTTATTGTGGTGATAATCTCACAATGTGTGTGTCTGTGTGCGTGTGTGTGTATCTCACAACACGGGATATCATAAATGCATAGAATTTTTATTTGTCAATTATAGATTGGTAAAGCTAGGGAAACAAAAAGACAAATGCAAGAATGTTCCAAGCAGCATTGTTTGTAAGAGCAAAAATTCTGAAATAATCAAAACATAATCAGGAATATGATTAATTGTGGACTATTTTTTCAGTGTGGGTGAAAATAAATGAATTTAACATTCAAGTATCATTATGAATGCTGAATGAGAAAAATAAATCCTAGAATAATATATACAGCAACATTTAAAAAATGTTTAAAAACAGAAACAACTGAACAATATATTGAGAAGGAAGCTAGGGAATGAATGAGCTTAGGGAAAGGGCACATATAGATACAATGGTTTTGGTAATGCTCCAATTGTTAAGTGGGTGATAGTCTACATGCATTCATTTTTTATTATACTTTCTCCTTTATGTAAGTTTTATACATGGAATGATCATGTATATGAAAAAATATAAAATAGTTATATATATTTTTTCCTCCCAAAGACCTTATATAGGAAGAGTTTTTGAAATAAGTATCCAATGAAGTTTAAACAAAAGATCTCTCTTCATTAGGGATCTCTTTCCAGCAACAAGAAAATGCTTCATTGTTTAAACACCTTTTAACAGTGTTCAAAATTAGAGTTGTTGTTCCCAACATCTTTTATTTCTGATTGCATCACTCATGAATGTCTCTGACATTTTCATGTGGTAATTTACAGAAAAATTCTTCCCCTGGCAGCCTATTCTTTTCCTCCTTTTCATTCTCCTCCTGTCTCTCTTTTCTTTCCATTTTCTTGAATTTCAAACCAATTGTCAATCATTTGTTGCTTTATACTTGTTATTGATTTTTCTTTGCTGGATATACATCATTTTTAAAGACATTTGCCTCTAAAATACTTCTTTTTTTTACCAATATAGAACACCTTCCTCAGATGATAGCTTATCTTTTCAATGTTTTCATTTAATACTTCAGGTAATTCTTCCATGCCTTCGTGTCAGAGCTTGGAATTTCCCTGGAACACCAAAAACTACAACAGCCAACATTCACATAGCACTTATTATGCTCTAGGCTCTAGTCTGTTTCCTCATCCAATCCTCATGAAAACCATGCACTGTTCTCCCCATATTGCAGATGAGAAAGCTGACGCACAGAGAGGTTAAAAACCACAAATGACCAAGCTGGGATTCAAACCAAGCAGTCAAATTATAGATTCTCTGCTCTTAACTAACTACTACATCATCATGATCCCCTTTTGATTTTCTATCAACCAGTTTTCTGTCTGAAGCAAGAAGGTTATCTATTGCTTACAATAACAAATTTTCCATTGGGTATATTTAAACTCACCAGTATTGACTCTTTCTCTGGATAAGATCCATGCCTTTACCAAGATAGATGCCTGATTTGCAGATACCTGATGGGCTCTATCAGATCCTGGAACATGTAAGTGTAACTAGTCTAGCTTGCTAGACTAGTTTGGGCTACAAATAAAATCCTGTTTCTTTTTCTTTTTAAACTTTTAAACTTTTTTTCTTTTAAACTTAAGTTTTCATTGCATGTGTAATAAACGTACATGATTGAAAATCCCAAAAATATAAAAAAATATATGTTAAGTCTGGAATATTGCGTTCCTGCACCTCTCACCTAGCCACCTGGATTCTGTCCTGCGTGCGATAAACTTATCAGTTTCTTGGACCCTGCAGAGAGAATATTTTACATATAAGTAAATATGCATATTTTAAAAGTCCTTTTGAATATTAAACATTCATTTTGCACTCAATTTTGTGTCATGTGCTATGCTGACCCCTTTCATATAATCCTTCCAACAACTCAAAGAAGTAGGTTTTACTATATCCCCGCTTCGTAGATGAGGAGACTGAGGCAGAGAATCACAAACTGTACAAAGCACAGCTGAGATTTAAACCCGGAGAGTCTGACTCTAAAACCCAATGCTGCTAATTATTAAAATATATTGTCTCCCCATGCTGAATGGGAAAAATGAGATAATATCGTCCAGATGGAAGAAACATTATCTCCATTTCTCTGGAGAGAATAAAATGTGGCCTTTGTTTCTTTCTGTCTCTTTTTTAAAACATTGTCAGTGAGATATAATCTGTATACCATAAAATTTACCCATCCATAACATTTATCCATTCAAATGTATAATTTAATGATTTATAGTATATTCACAGCTTATGCAACCAACATCATAATACCAGCTTTCCTTTATCATGTCAGAAAACACATGCTGTACTCCTTAGCAGTTCCTCGCTGTCCACTCTGCACCCGCTCCTCTGGCCCTAGGGAAACACTGATACACTTTCTCTCTATATAGATTTGGCTCTTCTGGACTTTTCCCATAAATGAAAGCACACATAGCCTTTTGTACTGTATTCTTACACTTAGTATAATGGTTTCAAGTTAATTGTTTAATCCCTGACATGTGCTTTTAGCAGGCAGTTAATATTTCTGGCTTGTGGACTTTTCCCTGTCTCTAGTTTCCCAATCAGTTCATACTTCTGGTGTAATAGCTGGAGAAACAGGTCAGTCCTGTTTTGTGCCTCTTATGTGATGATCTCATATGAAGGCTAGTCTCCCATACTCTGGCTGGCTCTTCTAGATCGTGGAACGATGCTTTAGCTCCCCCGGATCCTGCCTGTAGTGCCACCCGCTTGATGTCCAGGGCCTTTTGTTGCTCTTGGTCACATTTACAGGCTCACCTGTTGATTTTTCAAAGCAGGAAGCATGGTGTCAGGTGGCTGAAAATAGAAATACTTCCAGCTCCAGCCTGGCCCCGCACACTCAGATTCTTCCACTGGAACAGGCACACCAACACAGTCATGTTTTAGGACCCGTGGGGTCTCCTCAGGCCAGTAGAATTGGATCAGACAACCCTAGTCTTCACTAATAGTCTTGCTTAACTTTGGATTTTAGGGAGCAGGTGTGGGGGGGTGATCTTTGTTCCTTCCCTGTCAAAATTCCTTGAGAAAAATCATTCAATTTACTATACCTTCTTCTGACATCAGTTCTACACTTCCAAAGCCTACCTTATTAGAAAACTTTAAACAATCTGTTATATACACTTCTAGAACAATGAGCGCCAATCAGAGAAGGAAGACCCCTTAAAATTCTTCCTTCATGAAGGCAGACCCTTTCGAAGGTGACTTGCTCTGCCCAACTGGGCAAAGAAGTGGAGCATCGCTTCAGCGCTCTATTACATAATGTAAGAATTTCCATCTGATAATTCCTTTCCATTTCTTAAAAAGACCATCTATTGCATTGGCTCAGTGCTCTTCATAGTCATGAGATATGTTTCCTTGAACTTCCGAATTGTGTTTGTGCATTGAATGTGACAGTCTGGACTTGGAAGTTTGCTCATTCACATTCATTTCTCCAACTGCTAAGTTAAACTCTCATGTTTCTTTTTCAAAGAGATGGGTTGTCTTGCCTTTTCTTGTGGGTAGTTTTGACATTCTGTGTATTCCATCAAATTTTCTTTCTCTTAGACACAGTGAAGAGCAAGGAATTTAGACATTTATAGAGACTTTGCAAAGATGAAGGGTAGAGCAGTTGGAAAGAGATTCACTTCTTCTAAGTGCACCTGCAGACGATGTCTCCTGAGCCACTGCCAACTGTGGTAAGCACATCAGGCTGCCAGTCGGAAGGCTGAAGCTTTGCTTGCAGAAAAATGAGAAGCCAACACTATGGAATTTTTTTTGGTTTTTACTGTGGTGTAAAAGTAGGGGGCATTACAAGTTCAGCAAGTTTAAATCCAGGGTCACCTGTGTTAGAATTATGTGATGTGCATTTGCAGTTGGAGAAGGTTTGTTGTGCCAATCTTGTTGAGTTTTTTTTTTCCCCTTCTAGTTACCTGCAAGGTGAATTTACTTTTATTATGATGGATCTCAGCCAGTCTATGAGAGCAAAGAGAAGCCAGGTGAAGGAAGAAATTGTCTTTTCTTGAGGAGTAAAGTAGCTCTCCCACATGTATGATTTATGATTGTTTATCATGAAACACTACTGACTATATTGGTCCCAAACCAGTTTTCATTGTCTGGTTAAGATTTAGAAAGAATCAGATCTACTCTGTCCCCTTCTGTACCCCCCCTCCCGCCCCCCCCAAGGCAGAGAGTTCCCCTGGGAGGACTTTGATGATGGGACTTCCTCTGCCAGCCTTTCCAGAGTGAGGGACAAGACAGGAAGAAGCAGACCAGACAGAAAGAAGCAGTCAGCCCTGCTTTGCCTGTGCTTGAACTCCTTCATCAGGCTAGGTGCTGATATATGAAAAACTAGGCACTTTTCATATATGGAAAAAGAAAATTAAAAGTCATATTTTTCTATTCACAATTTTTCTAGGTCACAATTGTGGCTGAACTGTTGTTATATATCTCAAAAGATTTAAACAAAATAGTGAAAAAGGAGACTTAACCCAAGTGACTATGGGAATAGAAAGCCTCAGCTAGTTCATTATCCTTTGTCTTGAAGATAGGAGCAGAGGTTGAAGAATATTTGCAAATCAGTTACCATGAAATGGCCAATAAGAAAGAACCTTAGGGGTGTCTGGGTGGCTCAGTCAGTTGAGCACCCAACTTTGGCTCTGATCATGATCTCAATGTTTGTGAGTTCGAGATCCACATCGGGCTCTCTGCTGTCACCCTATAGGTGCAGAGCTGGCTTCAGATTCTCCCTCCCTCCCTTCCCTGCCTCTCTACCCTTCCCTTCTCTCTCCCTCCCTTCCCCTGCTCATTTTCTCTCTCTCAAAAAGCAAATAAAAAACATTTTTTTAAAAAAGTAAGAAAGAACTTTAGCCAGGTGGGACAAATGTTCTTTGGAAATTATAACTGTGTGTTCTGAATTACTACATTAAATTTCTCACTAGTTACTTGCTGAAAAGGATAAGCCCTCCTGTGATGATCTGCTATTGACCTACAAATATTTATGGCTTTCTCCTGTGGAAATGTAACCCTTGACCATGTGTCTGTGATTATTGCACAATTTTACATTTTTTGGGGTAAGAAATCTTATTCATTATAAGCTAAAAAAGAAAATATAATTTATTAGAAAATGTTATAGAAATTAAATTAATTCACCTCAATTTTGATGCACACACTGTGATGATTAACTCAGGGTTTCTGACATGGTTGACTTTACTCTGTCACCTCAGTAAATAAATGGCAAGAATTCACTTGTTGGTGGAAAGCATAAATAGTCCATGGTTTGACTTTTCTTCCTTTGTCCCCTGGAGCAAAACAAATTAGTGATCCAAACAGATTCATTTCTAACCACATTTAATATTTGTTCTGTTCTTGCTTCTGTTATTATTTGTAGTCCTTGTAAAACCCCTGAGAAAGAAATGGCATCATCTCCAGGGGGAAATCTCCTGTGAAAACAGAGGATTAAGAGTGTAAGCCCTGGTCCAAGGAAACACAGAAGGTGTTAGAGACAGGAGCCAAACCCGGATCTGTCTTGCCTTATGTCCCAGTTCTTTCCATGAGCCCCGCTGCCTCCTGGGAGATCTGGTTGTCACAGCCAATTGATTAACAGACCTACAGGATAAGTTTCTGCACTCATCATTCCATTTCCAAGGCCATGGGCTTAAAGTGCCTTGATGAATTGCAAAACCAGCTGCTTGAATTTAAGGCTTATAGGTTCTGGGGATGTGGGTGCTATTGCTTCTGCTGCTTTTGGGAGGCCAGCAAGATTGGGTTCTGTTTATGTGGACGCTTTTGGTTCACTGCTATGTTGGTGGTCCTGCTGGGGTGGCCATGAAGGTGGCTGAGAATCAGTGATTAGCCTGGACAATCTAACTCACAGTAAGGATTCAAGTTTTCTTTTATGAATCCTGTCTCCTTAGTACCACTGCTCTCCATCTCTTCACCATCAATCTGGCTGCTACTGTTCTTATTCATTTACTCATTTTCTCTTACTTGAACTATTGTGTTTCCATACTGAATTTTCCGCTTTGAACCTTTCTTGTAGATCTTCCCTAAGACTGGATTTTCTTGAGATCGGGACTCATCATATTATCTCCATGCATAAGATCCTTCTACGACTGCTTTCAGGATAAGGTACCTGCTTCTTGGGGTATCACATAAAGTTCTCCAAAGACTTTCAATTTCAGATCTTAACCCCCTTGCCATACACATCCTGTTCTTCAGACCTATCTAAAATACTTGCTGATCTCTGGACACACTGTGCTATGTAACATTGTCATGCCTGTCTTCATGTTTTATCTTCTTGAAGTACCTCTGGGCTCTCTGCTCTATGGTCTATTGCCCACAGTAGGAGCTGTGTGGGAGTCTGCTTTTATCTGCCTACCATCCATCCATCTACCTCTTTCCCTATTATAATAATGGAATTCTAGGGATACTGCCAGTCACTGCATCTGTCTTTTTGATCGTTGGTGTGGGTATGTGACCTCAGGTATGGGTAGTCATAAAACCTTCTTGAACATAATGATTGGCCCAGCGTGATCATGTGGACCAGATCAGGCCAATCAAAGTCTTCCCTGGGATTTTTCATGAACAAACTAAAGAGTTTTCTCCTGGATTCTACTCTCACTGCTGTTGTTATAATATTATTAATTATATTAAAATATTTAAGATAGTACAAATTAACTGTGGACATGGCCCCAGAACCACTTTTGCCCATGCTTCCTAACACATGGAAGAGACTGAGGAAGAAAGCTGATGTTTAGAAGGAAACAGAAATGAAAGGTAGGGAGAAAGCCCTGGGGGCATTGGTTCTTTGAGAGCTATCCTTCACTGCCAGTAGACCTGGGTGAAGTTAACTAACTTCCCTAAGCTCTGGTATTTTTTAATCTACAAAATGAGGAAAATGTAAGTAACACTGCCTACTAGGATTCTTATGAAGAATATATGAAATAATGCATATAAAGTGCTTAGTACCATGCTTGGCATATAGTAAATGCTTAATAAATGTTAGAAGTGACTATTATCTAGGAGAGAGGATCCTCTTCCTTCTCATTCATAACCTATAGTGATCCTGGGGCTTCTCTGTTTGTGTCTAGGCTGATTCATCACTGACTGGCTAATTGTGGGACCATTTCCCTTCACCTAGTATCCTTTTGGCCTATCAGGCTAATTGCCTTTTTAAAAAAAATCTGCATCTTATTCACCTTTACTTCACTTGTTTGAGACGTTTAAATAAATTAATTTAAATCTTAATAAAGATACTTTGAGGAGCACCTGGGTGGCTCAGTTGGTTAGGCATCCGACTTAATTTGGCTCAGGTCATGATCTCATGGTTCGTGAGATTCAATTCCACATTGGGCTCTGAGCTGACAGCGAGGAGCCAGTTTGGGATTCTCTCTCTTTCTCTCTGCCCCTTCCCTGCATATGCTCTCTCTCTCTCTCTCTCTCTCTCTCAAAATAAAGAAATAAACATTAAAAATACATTGAGAACACTTTCATTTAATTATAGTGATATTAAAATATTTAAGGTACTAAAATGCATGAGGAGATGGGACCAGTGAAGATGTTTTTGTGGTTACTGGAAATCTAATACTTTGTAACACAAAATGATTTTGACTGTTTCAAGCACCAAATTACCCAGTGGGTATATTACAGTAAGGAAGTATGTAACAAGGGCATTCTGCAGGCAATTCAGCCTGCTCAGCACAATTGCTCCAAGAAGTTTTCTCTTATTAACAGACTGACCTCATATTTTTATGGGAAAATTGATAAACTTTCCTTCTTGGTGTCCTCTTAAGATGCATATGGACAGTATTTTAAAATGGGTAGCCAGTAACCTCCTTCCATTTCTCTCTCCTGTGTCTCTGACCCAGGTCTTTAAAGAAATACAACATCAGCATCTCTGTCTTCTTTTCCTGTAGCTTGCCTGAGATCTAAGCAAAATTCCCCCCAAAATCCATTGGTGAGGTTGGGGTGGGGAGGTACTAATGATTTCTGCTATTTCTCTTTAATTTAGTCTCATTTTGCCTGCCTCCAAGGATAGTCATTGGCAAAAGCTAACTTGATGGTGGCAAAGTAAGAGAAGAACCCTGGCCAATAGGAGGGGACCCGAATCTTGGTCTTGGTTCTACCATTTTCTGTGTGACCTGGAGTAAGTCTCTTCTCCTTTCTGGGTATCCTCTTTCTCATCTATAAAATGAGAAGATTTTTCTAGAGAAGCTTTTTCTAGGTATACTTTATGGCCTAAGGATGACTTTAATATTTCAGAATCAATATGAACCTGAATTGCTTATTCTTTCTCCCTGTTTTACTTTAAAAATATTAGACATTGTTTTATTCTAGCTTTGCTAATTGCAAGGAACAGAGACCCATCAGACTAGCCCAGGTATAAAGGGACGCTATTGAAGAACTACAGAGGACTGTTTTGAGCATCCAGCATAGGAAATAAAGTTCTCCCAGGCCACAGGGAAGCAATGGAAAGTCAGGACTGAACAGACCCATTCTCATCTCAGGGGACCTCAAGTTTTCTCAGTGCTATTTATTTGGGCAGTTGCTCCATTCCTCTGAATCCTACTGCAGACCCGGTTCTTCTAAATAACTTTGGATTTTCTGCTCCCTCATAATTCTGAATTGTTTGGCACAACACCAATGCTGACTAAACTGTATGACCTGGAACTAAAAAGTCCTACACCTCTCATGATCCAACTTCCTCAGACTCATAGAGACCTCTTTCTTCCACAGTCCTAAAGAGAAAGGACCATTTTTGGGTCAGGGATCCATCGCTGGTCCCTTCAGTGGTACCAGCAGTCATGTTGGCTCAGAGTCACTCCTTTCAGGTGCTGTGGACAAGATGGAGGCAGTGAGACACTAAGGAGCATATCTGCTAGAAGCCTGAAGAAAATCCAACCTAGGGGCTTGGGAACTTGAGATAAAGCTTTGTATCATTTATCAAATCCATTGACAAGATTGAGGGTGGGCAGACACTAATGAGCCTGCTAGTCAGGTAAGCACTTGGCAGTACTCACCCAACTCCCTCACAGAGGGATGACACCCATGTACTCGATAATCTATGTAGGATGCCTATGGTGGAAACTACCACTGGGTATGTGCTCCATAACTGAGGACTCCCCCATCTCAAAGAGTTTCAGTCATGTTGCAGAAACAAAATAACCATTTACCCTGTGAAATACAGAAGAAAAAAAATGAGATGAATCATTGGATTTCAAAGAAGAGAAAACTCATTTGGGATTGGGACTGGGGTTGGAAAGATATTCTCAGGTGTCTGCTGAACTTTGAGTGGTGGATAGAATTCAGGTAAAATATGGAGAAGGAGGAGTGGAAAATGCATTCAGATTTCAGGAATATAGAAAGACATGAAGGCCAGATGCTGAGCTTTGTGGAGTTTTCCTTGTTAGGATGGAAGCTTTGCCAAGTGAACAGCAAAAGCCCTTAACTCTTCGGGATTTAAGAACCTCCAGGGACTCCTCTCATCAGTTGGTTGAAAGGTATAGCAACTCCTTGGTTAGGCAGAATTAAAGTGCATTATAAAGAAACAGTGTTCTGTATTGCCATATACAAAACTTATTTCTTCCCTAAGTTTCCCCATTACCTAAAACTATTATATCTTGTGTTTAGAAGCTGCTTGTATTTCTTAGTGAATATAGGATTCACCACTTTGGAGATGATACAGACATATACTGATGTATCACTGTTGTGTCCTGCTGTTATGGAGCAGATGTTGCTCTGTGTATCAGTTATCCATTGCTGTGTAACAAATTACTCTGAAATTTAGCAGTTTCTAACAATGAGCTTTTATTATCTCCCAGTTACTGCAAGTAATCCAGGAATAGCTCAGCTCAATGGTTCTGGCTCAGGATCTCAAATGAGGTTGCAGTTAAACTGTTGGTCAGGACTGCAGTTATGGGAAGGCTTGACTGGAGTCAAGTTCACTCACTGGCTTTGGGCAGGTCTCAGTTCCTCACAGGCTGTTGGCTGGAGACTTCAGTTCCTTACCAAAGGCTCCCTGAATGTCCTCATGATATGACAGATGGCTTCCTCCAGATTGAGTTGTGAGTACGTGTGTGTGTGTGTGTGTGTGTGTGTGTGTGTGTGTGTGTGTGTGTGTATCTGGAGAGAGAGAGAGAGAGAGAGATAACTAAATCAGTACAAAGAACCAATAATTTAGTTATTGTAAATTATATTTCAGTCAAACAAACAAAAACTTAAAAACAAACAAAAATCCCACTATNGTGTGTGTGTGTGTGTGTGTGTGTGTGTGTATCTGGAGAGAGAGAGAGAGAGAGAGAGATGAAGACCGAAGCAATGGCCTTTTTAGTACCTAGTCTTAGAGGTGACATACCATTATTCCTGCTGATTGCTGTTGGTTACACAGCCCAATCCTGATACAATGTGAGAAGCAGGGACTACTGGGGACTATTTTGGAGGCTGGCTATCACACCTTGAACTTTTGGGCAAAACAGCTAACTTCTCTGAGCCACATCTTCTCCTCTATTAAATGGGAATAAAAATACTGCTTAGAAGTGCTGCCTTCATGGGGTTGCACTGAGAATCTGTCTAGTGAAGTGATGCATGAAAAAGTCCTTTGTAAATGGTGAACTGTATTGATAGAAAATTTGATATCACTGATCTGGAGGTGAAGACTGAAAGTCAAAGACAGTGTAACATTCCAATCCAACAAAGCTAGAGAAACATAGGCTGTGTCAGGCCATAACACCCTTCCCCTTGACAAATACTCTAAGCTTCCTCTAGGGTTTGGCAGATTGAGACCATGTAGAGTTTGGGTATAGGATATTAAAAAAAATTTTTTTAGCATAATAAATTTTATATTTCTAAAGAAAATAATGAGAAACAAGCCTCACTGCAAGGTTTAAAAAGTTTGAGGACATCAACTTGTTCTCGCCGTATAATTTGTTAATGAGTCCATTGTCCATGAATTAAAAAACATATGGGTTCAATTTTACTGAAAGGATTCATAGATTGGAAAAATATATTTTGGATTACTAAATAGAAGAACATTGAATAGTGTGACCTAATAAAAAATGCCCTGTGTCCTGAGCTCACATACCCTTATTCAGGTCAGCACTGGGGCTTGTCCACAGACAAAATGTTCTTGCCCACAAACTGGCTGGCATCATTTCTCATTTGCCTGTGTGGTGCCCATTTCTTGACATGATCAGAGCTGAGTTTGGGAAGATTATTTTGATAGGAATGTGCAAGATTCATTCTAAAGTGGATCGGGTGGTAAACTCGATAATTTCACTGAAATAACCATTCTGTTCAAGCAACTAAAATAGCTGAGGGAAATCTAAAAATCATTTTCTTTAAAGTGTCAGAGAACTAAAAAGATAGTTAGAGACTATGAGATAATATCTTGGTAGAGATGAGCAACTAGAAGGAGATTATCATTCAGGACCTCTTTGTTCCCAGGGGCATTTGCTGAACTTGAAGAGGTACGTTCTGTGTGTTGACTTTCCTTTTGTCTCTCAAGTTCTTTTCAAGAATC
Source organism: Hyaena hyaena (assembly GCF_003009895.1). Lineage (NCBI taxonomy): Eukaryota > Metazoa > Chordata > Mammalia > Carnivora > Hyaenidae > Hyaena > Hyaena hyaena. The sequence goes on along the minus strand of NW_024082005.1, from coordinate 269,076 downwards.
TGCTCTGTATCTCAGGAGGCACAAAGCCTGAAAACTACATATCCTGACTTCCTTTCTGGTGGAGCTCCAGTTAGTCTCTGGCAGTGGGGAACACCAGTGGAAAGCTGAACTCAAAGAAAGGAATGAGAATATAAAAATTACCTCAGATTGACAAAGTAAAACTCTGCCCTGCTATCCATCATGTTGACATTAACAGCCACAGATAAAGCCAACTACCAAGTTAACAGGGAGAAATATTACTCCAAGGACACGCTGCAGTTGTAAAGTGTCATAATGACTTTTCTTTAAGTGACTACTGCTTCCTTACCAGTGAGAAATATTGATCTCTAAAATCATTTGTTATTAGGGTCACCTGGGAGTCTCAGTTGGCTGTGTCTGACTTCGGCTCAGGTCATGATCTTGCAGTCCGTGAGTTCGAGCCCCACACTGGGCTCTGTGCTGAGAGCTCAGAGTCTGGAGCCTGCTTCGCATTCTGTGTCTCTCTCCCTCTCTGCCCCACCTCTGCTCATGCTCTGTCTCTGTCGCTCTCAAAGATAAATAAACGTTAAAAATTTTTTAAATCATTTGAAATTATATCAGTGTGAATGAAACATCTCACTTTTGCCCAAAGGGTCTTAGATGCTTTGATATAGAGAAGAAACTTCGATTTTCAGCCCACTTGTAGAGTTTCAGGTAAGTGGTTTTCTTCTTACAACACTCCACATCTATCCCAGTTTTTTAGTTTCTTGGGAAACAGGACCCCAAATCCACCTTGCAATCCAGACCTGATGTCGATCCCTGTACTGGTAGCCCTGCTTTGCTTTGAGCGTATCCCAGCACTGCCTCATTTAAATTTCACCTAAACTCCACCCTTCCCACAAATCCTGGAATAACTCTGTCATTTCTACTGTTTGGTGAGATGCTCCATGTTTCCTCTGGTGTTTCCCTAGTCCCAATGGGCCAGTAAATTTGACTTTGTAGAACTGGAGGTTTGATCCAGGTGGTCTTGTGCTGCTGGACTAGTAGAGAAAGAAGATATTTTCCCACTTTGACAGTAACTGTGGGCCCCAACAGCTTTGGTGCTGATTTCTGCAGCATCCGTGGGGCTGACTCCTAGGCTTCTGATGAGAAGCAGTGTGTCAGTTTCAACTGCAATGGCAGGAGCAGTGGCTGTCACATGGGTTAATGGGGTCCAAACCAGGCCACAAAGCAACTTCTCTTTTGTTCCCTCAGTTCTTATAATATTTTTTAGAACCAGTTCTCTTGTTATAAACAACTAAATTTCTCACTGCTAGAAATATATAGAGTGGTTCCTCTTATCTTATTGGTCACTAGTGGATACAATATCTGAGCTTCTGAGCTTTATATATGCAGCTTTCTGGGACTAAGGAGAAAACACTAGGAATCTAAGATCTGTCCAGTATTTTGCCTTGAGAGGTTTGGCTAATTAGGAAATAAAACAAAACAGCTGTTAACATGCACCACAGCTGGACTTCCAGTGTTCTGGGAGGACCTAAAAACCCTAGGTCTTGAAATTGGATGAAGATGGCCCTGGACTACTTAAATGCCTCAGGCTTCTTAAATTGATCAGTTCTGGAAAATTCACAGCTTTATATTCTCAAACATTGCTTTGATTCTCTTGGAGGGACAGCAGTAAATTGTGTGTTATGTATTCTTACTACACATTCAAGGTCTCTTAGCTAGCCCTCTGGATTTTCCATCCTTTTATTTGTTCATGATTAATCTTTTCAAAAACTGTTTTATTTATTTTTGAGAGAGAGAAGGAGAGGGCACAGTGGGAGAGGAGAATAGGGAAAGGGGACAGAGGATCCAAAGTGGGCTCTGTGCTGACAGTAGCAAACCCCATATGGGGCTCAAACTCATGAACCATGAGATCATGACCAGAGCTGGAGTCAGACACTCAACTGACCTAACCACCCAGGCACCCCTGCTCATGCTTAATCTTGATAGATTCTTTTAATCTAATTTTCAGTTCACTAATTCTTCAGCTGTCTAATTTGGAATTAAAGCCATCTATTGAATTCTTAATTTTTGTTATTGCTTTGTTTTTCAGTTCCAGAATTTTTGTTTCAAATCTGTTGTCATTTTTTAGGCTCAATTTCCTTGATGAATTTTAAAATTTGGGCTTTATCTACATTTTAGATTTGTATGCTCTTAATAACATGCTCAAAATATGTAAAGTAGAAATTGATAGAACTATGAAGAAACAGACAAATCTGCAATCATAATAGATGTGATAAAATATATCTCTCAGTAATTGACAGAAGAAGCCGACACAGCTTATTAATAAGAGAGATGATATGAACAGCACAACTAACAAAAATACCTAATGCTCATATGTAGAACTCTATACCAACAACTGCACAATGCATACTATTTTAAAAACCCACAATGGGATATTTATAGAAACTGACCACAAACCTATAGATCTATAGGTTCATTAAAGAAAATTTATATCAAAGATGTCCGTTCTTCCAAATGGGCCTAGAGATTCAGTGCAATCCCAATCAAACTACCAGGCAGGTATTTTCTAAAACTTGACAGGCTTATTCTAAAATTTGTGCTAAAATTTTAGCCAACACATTCCTGAAGGAAAAAAAAAAAACCCTTGAGAAACTTGGCCTACTCATTACTGATACTTATAAATCTATAGTAATTAAGATAGTGTGCTATTAGCAAAAGGACTGAAAAATAGATCGCTGGAACAGAAGAGATGACCTAGATATTTATTGATGTATGTATGGACACTTGATTTTTGACAAAGGTGACCATAGGTGACCAAAGGAAAGAACATTTTTTCAATAAATAATGCTAGGGTAATTGGATATTCATACAGAAAAATACAAAAACAAAAACAAAATAAGACCCGTTTCTCATAGTATATATAAAAAATAATTCCAGGTATACCTAGTCCCTAAGTGTGAGTGGCAAAGCATAAAAGCTTCTAGAAGGTAATATAGGTGAATATCTTTAAGACCTCAATGTATGGAAAAACAAGACTCAAAATCTTTAACCATAAAATAAACGTTTGGAAAATTTGACTACATTAAAATTAAGATCTTTTGCTCACCAAAACACAAATAATGAAAGACAAAATACAAACCACAGTGTAGGAGAACATATATAACAAATAAATGGTTTGTATCTATGATATACTTTCAAGCTCCTCCAGATTAGTAATAAAAATAAAAGTTGTTGAGGCGCCTGGGTGGCTCAGTTGGTTAAGTGTCCAGCTTTGGCTCAGGTCATGATCTCACGGTTCATGGGTTTGAGCCCCGCATCGGGTTTTGTGCTGATAGTTCAGAGCCTGGAGCCTGCTTCAGATTCTGTGTCTCCCTCTTTCTCTGCCCTTCCCCCACTAGTGCTCTTTCTCTCTGTCTCAAAATTAAATAAAACCAAAAAAGAAAAAATACAAGTTGTTTGATAGAAAAATGGGAAAAAAATTAATACTTTATTGTCTATATTCTATCACTAGAATGTAAGCTCAGTGAAAACATGACTTTTTAGTCTGTTTTGTCGTATATACCCTAATGCCTAGTACAGTGCCTGGCACATAATTGTTGCTCAATAAAAATTTGTGGACTATTTTTATATAACTCTCAGAGCAACTCCATAAATGAAGGATTACTACTGTTCCTAGATTACAATGAGAAAATAGAGGCTCAGGGAGCTCCTACATGGTTAGCCCAGGTTCACTAGATACTAGTAATAAAATCAATACTCAAATCCATACTTTCAGATGTCAAGCTTGTTTATTTATTTATTCCCATTGTATTACCTGCACCACTTGACAATGCTGCTAATGGCCCGTCATGGATAGCCAGTAAAGGTATTTCAGAGGGAAATAACTCAGGGCCCAGGTGATTTCTGCTTTTCACAGTGGGCTACAGCAGGCCAGTGTAAGTGGCTCAAAAACTTGGGGATGGCCATGACTATCTTCATGGAAACTATCACATCCCGTTCATCTAATTTAACAGTTTTCACATGAGGTGTTTCCCACATGGGGCACGACTGAGTAGTCTTCATTCCACAGAGTAGGGAAAGAGGCTTTCTTCTCTGTCTTGGCCAACTTACTCTTTTCTGTTGAGATAAGCCAAATGAAAACTATGGCCTTCTTCCACTACTAACACTCAAAAGGCTCAGCTAAGAGCCATCTCTTATTGTCATTACTTGGCGCTGCCAGTGTTTATTATCAGAGTCTTGTGGGCTTGATGTATAATAAATGCAAAGGAGATTATTGGTGTTATAAGACTTTAAATTCATTTGTTGTTTCTTAGATTTTAAACAATGTGGTATAGGATAAAAGCTCACAAAAATGCCAACTATTTATCTTGAGTTACATGTTTGCCAGTTTGAGCTTTACAAAGTCAGATACACCAGCAAAATACAGCATGTGGATTTATAAAGGACAGTACCTACCACGAAGGATGGGTATGGTCCAGTGCTCCTGACCAGAAAGATGGAGAAAGACTCCCATGAACAGTCAATTTAATAAAATAATCTTTGAAAGAAGCCGGTAGCACATTTTATTTTTGCAGGGAGATTTTTTTTTTCAGTGTCTAAGTGAAATTAGTACCCAGAAATTTTGAGTCATGTAGGAAAGATGTTTCTTTTGCTTTCACAGAAATTTAAAAAAAGATGATACTGCTGTCTTGAGCTTCAAATTAGATTTGTTGCTTGATTAAAGAGTAGGGTTATCTTGTGTCTTTGTTCATGCTTTTTTCCCCCCACCGCGTACTACCCTTCTCAGTTTTCAAATAGTTCCATTCTGCAGGGCCCATATTCCTTGCTCTATGGTTTCATGTCTTGTGCTGCCTGGAGTCAGCTGGTCAGAGGAATGAGAAATTGTGGCTGGGTATTGCCAGAGCAGAGGCACAGATTCACGGAGGTAGTTAGTGGCCAAACAATGTGACTCGCGGTCTGCAATATAATCAAAGCCTGATCTACCTGGCACTGCACGTACTGATGCTTGGTCATACCCAGCAGTCTCTGAACTACAGTGATCCTTGTAGAGATGTTGTTGTCAATGTCTTGGCTTATGGGTCTGTCCAAGTTGAATGCAAGGGAGCTCGGACGCTGTCAGGTGTGATGGGTTCAATGATGATGCCAAAAGATAGGTCTACTTTTGAATTCCACAGGCCCTGTGAAAGTGACTTTATTTGGAAAAAGGCTTTTTACAGATGTAACTAAGTTAAAGATCTTGAGACAAGATCAGTCTAGATTATCCAGGTAGGCCCTAAGGCTAATGCCAGGTATCCTTATAAGAGATGCACAGAGGGAAAGACATAGAGAGAAGGTGGCCATGTGAAGACAGAGGCAGAGACTTGAGTGATGAAACCACAGGCCCCAGATACATACAACTACCAGAAGCTGGAAGAGACAAAGAGCAGAATCTTTCCTGGACGCTCTGATAACTTGAATTCAGAATTCTGGCTTCTAGAACCGTGAGAGAATGAGTTTATGTTGCTTGAAGCCACTCAGTTTGTGGTAATTTGTTACAGCAGAGTTAGGAACCTGATGCACCAGGCCATAGGGCTTAGACTCAGGTGAGATTACAGGCCAACTAGGGATCCAGTGACACCAATAATCAGAACTGAAAGAAGCCCAGTTATAGGGATGAAACCTTCAAAAGGGCACCAGGTATAAAGGAGACACTTCAGATCAATGAATGCCTGCTTGGCCGGGACCTCATCCAGCCATAAGTCTGATTCCAAACATTCCACTGACGGGAATATGGTTAGAACATGTTAGAACAACAAGCTAAGTTATTTTCGATGAAAATGAATATTTTTTCTCAAACTATGGGTCACTACCCATTGGTTGTGAAATCAATTAAGTGAGAGACAATGTTTTGTTTGGATTTTTTTAAAAGAATGGAATAAAGAACGTCAGATTGCATCACATGTGGTCAGGGGAAGGATCGGAATCAGTGAGGTACTGTCAGGAAACAGATGAGACTCAAATTGAATAACGTGAGGACTGTTTAATAAAAAGACTATTTACAAAGGCAAAAGCAGCAAAAGATGGTGCAGCATCTGGGGCTGATAACAGCAGAGAGACTTTATCATTCTTCAGCCTAAAGATGTAGACAGAAAGCGAGCTTCCAGAACACTGAAAAGAGAGGGATGCCTGACAGAAGCTGTGATCTTTGGAAGAAGGAAGTGGACTTCCCATAGCAAGCAGGCAGGTAGGAGCCAGCATAAAACAATGCCTCTCCACGCACTCTGACTGCCATATGCATCTCCCGCTAGCACCTCCCATTGGCCGAAGCCATTTTTGGCAGGAGGGCAGAAGAGCCTACAGCTGGGGTCCATAGGCATCAGCTGGAAAAGGGTGGAGAACAGATCTAGAAAAGCAAAAGAAATGGATCCAGACTGTACTGTTTCTGGATGGTTTTGTATGTTGAGTATTGAGATGCAATAAGAAAGTGCTTTTGTTACTGTGTGTTGTGGCCAAAAAGTTGAGAAAAATTGGGATAATGGTTGGAATTGTTCTGGAGCTGCAGGCCGAAGGTTTGTGGATACCTTAGCCAGGTGAGTGGGGGTGAGCAGGTCCGACTCCATTAGACTCTACCCTATAACTCCACATAAAATCAGTCTTTCCCCATCAGTCCTTCCTTACACAGATAGACTGTGGCTCCTACATTGTAGCCTTGATTATATTTTATTTAGTGCTATATTTTATGCTGTCATTTAAAATTCTTTGTTTCAGATGCATGAATCAGATATCCCCAGGATATTCTAAACTCCTTGAGGAAAGAGGCAGGGTCATGGTCTTCTCATGTGACCTCCACTGTGCTTGGGGGATAGTGAGGCCAGTCACCCCAGATACTTATGATCTGGAAGATACCAAATGGCCTCCTGGTCTTTCAGTCAAAGCTCAGATTCCAAACCTTGTTTCACTCTGTGGAAACTATAATGAGTTGAACTTAAAATCTGATTCCTCCTATGAAAAGTTTTATTTAATAGGCAGTAAAGCTATAAGCTGAAGCTAAAACTCATTTAGAACTACTAGACTCACTCCACCTCTCACAGAATCCATTTTGAGATTTTCCCCTAGACTTTGGCATTCTTACCTGAACTCCAAACCCAGAAACCAGTCAGACTCTGCCTTCTCAATTATATTTCTGAAAATCTCAGTTCTCTATAGAGCTGACACCTGTAAATGAACCTGAAAGTGACATGTTCTACACCCCCAGTCCTGGTTTTTGCCAGTTAACTACCTTGAGTGGGTGAGGTGGTCTGAACCTGGAGCATCTCCTCAAAGCCCCAAGGAGTTATCGAGAGGCTACAGAAAAGTGGCAAAAATGGTTGAGCTTCAGGAAGGAAAGTGCCATGGGTAGAGATACAAGGCTTTCCCTATCTTTTACAGTCTGAAAGGAACCTAGATTACTCCCAGTCTTCAGATTCCTGTTCAGTCCTTCACAGCTCTCTCTCAGACTTCACTGTCACTAAAAGGTGGCAGACCACCGGTAACTGGGAGCATCAGCCCTGTTTGCCTAAAGCATATGTGACTGAGAAATCAAACTTGACCTAAGGAAGACTGTTGCCTCATCATCACTAGTCATTACGTACACACAGATTGGGTTTCGGAAGATGCAATGTGGATTCTTTCTGCTCAGGGAGGATGGGGATTGGGGCTCAGGGGGAATGTTTTCCTCTCCTTCCTTTTAAGGAAAATAGATGGTAAAGGATTTTGAAAAACAAGCAGTCTGTTTACAATGTTTAAAAGCTTGAATACAAACTGTGTGTTTTTCAAAGCCCTTTACCATCTATTATCCTCAAGCATAAGTAGTCAGGAAAGATATCGCTGCGTGTCAGGTCTAGTTGTGTCCGCCAAAAGATATGTTGAAGCCCTAACCAGTGGTACTTGTGACTGTGACTGTATGCAGAAGGACAGCCTTTGTGGACCTAATCAAGTTAAGATGAGGTCCTGTTGGATCAGCGTGGGCCCCGAACACTAGGACTGAGGTCCTTATGTGAAGAGGGGAAGTGACGTGCACAGAAGGAGATGGTGTGAAAAACCTCAGGGAAAACACCATGAGATGATGGAGGCAGATCGGAGTGACGCTGAGGATGGCCAGCTGTCACCAGAATGTGGGAGGGGCATGGAACAGATTCTCCCTCACCGTCCTCAGAAGGGATTAACCCTGCTGAAAACCTGATTTCCAACTTCTTGCCCCTAGAACCGTGAAGGAATTCGCTCCTGTGGTTTTAAGCCACCCAGTTTCCAGAACTTTGTCACAGTGGCCCTTAGCAAACTCATCCTCTCCCTTATTTTATAGCTCAGGGATATAAGGTGGTTTTAGCCACAACCTGCTTCGATGTGACTTTTGTGATCTTTACCCTTAAAGTTTCAAAAGTTATCCTTTTAAACATTTTATTATACAGCATAATATATCTGGCACATGTTATATTTTTAGCACTTTATTATAGTACCCTAGTTTCCCCTTCTGAGAACGGACAGGGCTGGACCCCACACTCCCGAAGGCCTCTCTTAGTGCGCTCTCTGATTGTGACACCCTGCTTAACAAACCCTCTGGGAATACAACTTGTTAAAAATGAAGTCAGATAGGCAGAGAGTTGGAGTGACCTGTTTAAAACTTTGCCTCTTAGCAACGGAATTTCATTAACTACAAACAACCTGGTGGTGCCGAGATTTGTGGGGCGTCCAGAACTGAGGGAGAGGGTCTGGTGCCCTGCAAGATGGGGAGACTGAACCCCAACAGCAGCCAAGGCATAAAGGGGCCCTTCTTCAGACACACTACCTGCACTTCTCCCGAAGGGCCAACATGCTTGAATGTCACCTCTTGAGCAGGTGACAGGTTGCGTTAGGGATTCAAAGTACAGGCTTGGCCCAACTCTGAAATGCTGCCCTTAGCCCCTGGGGGGGTCCTTGTCCCATCACACTGTCACAGTTTGTTGGCTTTGTGGCCTTTTTTTTTTTAAGCAGCTCCTCACAGGAATGGGTTGGCAGGCAGCTTGCCCCACTGTGACGCGAGTCTAACAAGATTGTCGTGCTGATTGATTAAACACGACAGGCGAGTGTGAAAATTCCTTGCTCTGATTGTCCTCAGAGTTGGGCTTGCTAATTAATGGGGTCTGATTGCCGCCCAGCCTCTCGAGGGCTACCTGTCGCCCCAGTCTGGAGACTCTTCCTCTTCGAGCTCATCTTAGAAAGCAGTGCAGGCAGGCTTCTCCGCCATGGGACTGGGAAGAGTTGCTTTGGCCCAGTCCTTGCTCTTAAAGCTTCTCTGCACAGTTTGGGGGCAGAAGGTGATTCCACCCAAACCAGATACTGTCACCGAAGCACCTGCTAGTAAGGAGAAGAGTCAGCTTCATAAATTCCAAACAGTTAGGCTTGGATGTTCCAAACTGGAACTAAACTGGGAATCTCTGAGAGTTCACTGTGAAGCCTCCTTCCAGCAAGGCACTTCTTCATAGTCAGGGCCTGCTGCTTAGTGCTCTGGAGGCGATGGGGTTGCTGCATAGTTCTATCTGCACACGGTTCCTAGTTAGCAACCAGGCAGGAAAGTGACTGAGGCAGGAAGCTATTTCGTTCTGTGTGTGTGTGTGTGTGTGTGTGTGTGTGTGTGTGTGTGTCTCCCCTGAGTTATAATAGGTAAATGGAACTTGGTTCCTCATTTATGACGTAAGGGGGCTGAAGATGATCTCCTGGCTTTAAAAAGTCTTGCGTTTCTATTTTTACTATTTTCATCCACATGTCCTCTCGCATGGGCCCAGGGCTGCCCATCCCGTGGAATGTGTTTCTGCCCCAACAAGAAGTCCATGAGCAGGAAACTTGCCTCATAGCAGCTTTACCACAGAACATGACCGGGCATGAACACCTGAGGCAGTGTTCTGCACTGCTCTCATGGGATTCCCAACCTCCTGCCCTGCATTCAGATGCCTGAATTCTCCCCAGCTTGTGCCGGTTCTTGCATTTCTGATCACTGCTTTGCTTTGGCCTCTGGTCACTGTGTATCCTGTACTGGTGCCAGACTCTGGGGGTTGGGAGGGCCCCCGGCCCACAGGTACCATACTTTGCACAGAGGCTCAGTACATGCATGACAGTGCAGACTCTTCAGTTCCTCCTCTGCAGTACGTCCATGAAAGCAGCAAATCTGGGCTTTCCTTGAGGGCCTTTGCCTGCTTTCAGCTCTTTCCTGGATCTGGCATCTCATTTCTGACTCTGCCTCCTCGAGGAAACTCCCTCTCCCAAGTTCCCTCTCCCCACATCACAGGTACATTTTCTGGGACCGGGACTGATCTCCATTGAGGCTAGTTGGCTATAGGGATAGAAGATAGTTCATCAAACTGACAAAGATTGAAAAGTCCAGTCCATTAGTAATGGCTAGGGTGGATGAATGAGGAGTCCTTTCAAAGCGACAGTGCGGTGTGCGGCAGGCTGACATCTAGAGTAGATATCAAGGAGGCCGGTTGCAGGCAGGAAGGGACACTCTGGTTGGGCTTGCAGAGGCAGGACCCCAGTTCTGGTAAAAACACAAAAAAAACAGTAGGGCTGGACCTGTGCACAGGGGCAGAAGGTTTGAACCTTCTTCTGAGGAGCCTTGTTGAACAAGGCTTAATTTTAGAAGATTAGATTGCAGGAGGCCAGTTATAAAAACCTGGCTGTATGATGAGAACTGCCTTAGTCGCTGCAATAGATGGAATTGTGTCCCCTCAAAATATGTGTTGAAGATTAACCCCTGGTATCTGCGAAGGTGATCTTATCTGGAAACAGCGTCTTTATAGATGTAATCTACAAGTTTGGGCACAGTCCCCCTTGATGAAAGTGGGCCTTAAATCCAATATGACTGATGTCCTTATGAGATGAGAGAAATTTGGACACAGACTCAGGGAAGAAGTCCACGTGAGGGCAGAAGCAGTGATTGGAGTCATGTGCCTACTGACCAAGGATTGTCAGAAACCACCAGAAACTGGGAGAGAGTCATGGAACAAAACGTCCTCATAGTCCTCAGAGAGAACCAGCTCACTTTAATTTCAGACTTCTAGCCTTTAGAATATCATTTTAGGCGGCCAAGTTTGTGGTAATATGTTATGACATCCCTAGGAAACAAACATAGTAATCAATCTAATGCGGAACCACTGAAGTGCTGGTCTGGTCCTTTTCCTATTTCTCTGCATGAGAATAGGATTGGTTTCAAAGATTGGTAAAGGGTTGACTCAAAGGCGTGCTAGTCTTCAAATATTAGGGCAGTGTATCCTGATACATGTGGCTCGGTGTTATGAAGCTGGATGCAATTTATGTGTTGGTACATATCATAATGACCAAGGTATTATTACCAAATATATATGTGTGCATGAATTACCAAGATGGGATGGGTTTGTGAATAGGCTGGAGCAGTTGGACACATCGTTTCTCTATCCCCTTCCCTGTCCTTTTTAAGACATGGAATAGCAACTCCCCCACCTCTTTCCCCCAACTCCCTGACCTCTCCTCAACACTCTGGTTGAGAAACATTATTGTTACTGGTATATACTAGGGGCAAAGAGATAAGGAGATCACTGTGTAGTTCATTTGACACCCTGTCTTATTAGGGAAATGCTAGATGATGTAAGAAATGAACCCTAAAATGTTAGTCTCTTACATAATAAAAGTGCTTTCCTCACTAATATAATAATTTAATATAGATGTTCCTTGACAGCAGGCTGATCTTTTTCACACTCCGATTCAGGAACTCAGGCTATTTCCACCTTGTGGCAACATCCTCCATGGCTTTGGAGTTTTCTGCTCTAGTCTGCTCGGGAAAGGGGGTTTGTGAGAGTCCCGTGTACTTCTCAAAAGTGATGGTCTATAAGTGAAAAATGTCACATCCTTCATATTCTGTTGGAAAGATAGTTACATGGCCTCACCTGGAAGCAAGTGTGGTTGTACTAGGAAATGAGGCACTTGGCCATGCATCTGTCTTCTGGCAACATTCCTCCTACTGATGGGCACAAATTTTTGGTGGCCAACCATCCATTTCTGTTATGGTCCTTCTCATCGCATCATAGATTTCAGAAATTTCCTTCTACTTTTTGTTTGATTTCTTACATAGTAAATTATAAAATTGGTGTTAGCTATAGTAAGAGGCATAAGAGATACAGTAAGAATAAGATCTGTGTTTGAATCCTGGTTCCAACTTTTAATAATTGTGTAGATCTTGGGCAATTTACCTAAATTCTCTGAGCCTTAGTTTCTAGACTTGTAAAATAGAGATAGTAATATATCTTTATAAGTTTAATGATTGGAGATGACATATGTAAAGGAATGGCCTATAGCAAATACTTTATTAAATGGTGGCTTTTATTGTAATTTCAATAAAATCACTGCCCTTGGATTTTTGTCAGTGAACATGCTACTGTGAAATTCACAGTTTTTCTAAGTTTGAGATTTTCTCCTGTAACCTAAATTTGTTTCCACTTAGTCATAGAAGGTTAGAGTTCAAAGGCCCTTGGAGATCATCTTATTTGATTTCTGGGGAATTTGAATGGCTTATTCAAGGTCACAGAGGTAATTAGTGGCAGAGATAAGATGAAACTTTAATTCTTTTTGCTTGTACTTCGGTGTGCTCTCCAAGACTTCCTATTAAATTCACTGAAAATTGAGCGTACCAGAACTGTAGTTTCCAAGTGGGAGCTTTTGAATGACCCATTTGTCTGGTTTGGTTGGGTAGGAGTCTGGGATAACTGTCATTTTCCTGAATTCCCTGTCATTTTTAATATTATGCAATAATTACCTTCCAATAATAAATTTTGTTGTTTTCAGAGAGGTTACTTCTACCTAGTCTTTAAATTGTGACTTTCAATTTTTTTATCCTGAGAAAAAAGGGATACAAAAATAGATTCTCTAATATACCATATTTTAAACTTATATTTTTCTCCTTATACCTCCCTTTCCAAGCCATTGAGTGTTCTTTCTTTCAATGGGTTTCTGGTGATTAAGAACATACCATCCCTGTATAGTTTTCTGTGGTGGTGTTTTCTCATTCAGTAAAAACATAATAATATTCTGTAAGGAAGATACCAAACAACTCAGCAACACTACTTTCAGAGAACTGAATTTCTGCTGAACAATAATAATAAAGATATAGATCTCCAGCTCCAATCGAATGGTCATGGGTTAAATATTAATAGGGAAAACAAATAGTCATTGATGGACATTGTAACCTATGACCTGGCTCCAACACTGTCTTTTCTTTTTTTCTCTAAGGGGTGATCTATGCCAACCTGAGCAGGAAGCACTTAATAATCAGAAGTCTGATTTTGCTGACTTGTGTACTCTGAGGAGATATTCTGCCATGTCTGTACAATGCAAGACAACTAGATGTCCCACCTCACCAGACTTCACCAGATCAAATCTCTAGGCTGTGGAAAGATACAAAGGAGTCTTAGCAGTACAAGCCTAGGGGGTTGGAATGTCAGAGACTGAATCTATCTGCAGCAGAATTAATTTTTCTATATCATACTTCCGAAGGCTAATTCAGAGTAGAGGATATGCCGTGAACATTCCCTCTCGTATTCTTGTTTCTCCCCAGTTTTCATGAATTCTGTCATTTTAAATTCATCAGACTGGGTCTCTCCACCCTCAGTTTTCATGAGAAAGGCCTTTTCCCTTCCATTTTGCCCCCAGAAGCAAAGGTGGGATCCTTGTTTTCCTCTACTTCTTATAAATTAAAATGCTTCATTCTTTACCGGATTTTAATAGTGTGCTCCTTGGTTTAGCTGTAATCGTTTGAGAAGAGTGAATTCTGTTCTCAACAGCTGCCTCTCATTTCCTTATTGTTTACCCACAAAGCAAGTACACTGGATTGAAGTGAGTGTTCAGAAAGACAACATAGTTTAATATCACATGAGGAAAGAGAAGTTCTAGGGCAAACAGAGTTAACTTCACTTGTTCTGAAATACTAAACCCTTGCATTATTGTATTATAGAGATTTTGACACTTGCCCCCAACCACCCCAGGCCCAGTTGGTTTTATAAGGGGCCTCCCCACCTGATGCACTACAAATGTCTGGCATATTCATGTTATGGTCCAGAAAGCAAGGCACTATTCCTGACTGTTCTCTTCTATTCAAGTATACCTATGTCCTCAGATATGGAGAGCAATGTCCAGGCTGTTTCCACTTCATTCTCCTGCAAAAGAATACAAAGAAGTATAAGATTAATAACATAAGCTTATAATTAGATTGGGGAGATGCGCTAGTGATGACTCACTGTTGCAAGTGACAGAAAGTCAACTGAGACTAATTGAGAAGAAACAAAGAATTAACTCATGTAGAAGTTAAGTTCCAGTGGAATACATTTAGCGCCAGGTATGGCTGGATCCAGAGGGATCAAGAAATATCCTCTCTTCTCATAGCTCAGCTCTACTCACTTCACTTTGGCGTCCTTCACATGTTAGCATCATGGCAGCTGGCTGTCCCAGGGTACATTGTTGTTACAGCCCTGAACTCTCTGGGACAATGGCTCCAGAAATGATCCCATCTTAGGTTACTTTTAATTCCAGAGCCTGTCACTGAGAAGGGAGGTAATTTCACCAGTTAACCTAATCCGAGCCTGATGTCCACACCTGGGTGGTGGTAGTGGGGTGTGAGATTAGCCCCTTCCAACCATAAGGATGGAGCAGAACCACCTGAGAATGGAGGAGAGGGTGTTCCTCACAAGAAGGAGGAATGCTTTGCAGATAGGAAATCTCACACTTCCCCTCTCGGAAGTATGGTCTTCTAATGCGAAATAATTAATCAATACCAGACCAATAGTCATTAAGTACCAAAATGCCAAATCTATTAGGTAGGGTGAAGGGGGCTCCTAAAAAGAGGGAGATCAGAGAACATTTCCCACAGAGGTGTTCTTTGACCTGGATTTTAGTGAAAACCTTCAGACAGATAATGGTTAATAAAGGAAATACAGACACAGGCAGGAAAACAGAATGGGGAAGTCTGAGACAGCAAGGCAGTAGCACAGCTCATCCAAAACAAAGGATGGTATAAAACCTTCAGAGTTTATTTTCAGCAAATTTACCTATGAGGCTTTACTTCTCAGTGTCCCTGTGGCTTCCCCCAGGACTGAATCAAAGCACTGTTTGCATCTGGGGAATTTGAGACCCGTCAAACAGTGGAGGTTTTGGTGCCTGGAGATAAAGGCAGAGATCAGACTAGCCTTCTCCATCAGCAGAGCAGGGGACTGCCTGAGAGGAATGAAGGCCTCTTTCTCCTCACACCTCTTCTTTACCTGGTGGTGCATGCTTGGAATTGCATCAGGGAGATAATGAAATGGCTCATGTGACCATTCCTGGGGAGAGAGATAGAGAGTGGCTTTGTGACAGATTCTTTCTATGATGTTTACAAATGAGATCAGAGCCTTGGGAGGTCAGATCAGGTGAGTAAGGTCCTGGTATTAAATAAACACTAGAAATGAAAGTTGGGGGTCTCAGGAAGTGGGAGAATGAGTTCCGAAACAGGAGAAAGGCTTAGGCAGGGATGAACTACCCACTTTTACAGAGCAGTGAGCTAGTGCCGGTGATGTGGGGAGAAGTGTTGGGTGCTGATAAAGCCACATTCTTCTGCTCTGTATTATGGTAGAAACGACACCTCCGGTAACTCTTATCCTAGCAAGCAGTGTAAATATTTATTTACAGGCACGTCACATCTTATATGCTGTGAATGAGGGAGTGAATGTGGGAGTGGGTGTTTGTTGTGACTGTGTGACCTTTTGCGCTCAGTCATGTCCTGCCTGGGGAGGAGTGTCACAGTCTCACGGCTGTGTTCTCACTCTTGTCTGCAGCACACGGCTCCGCAAGTGAATGGAGTAAGCAAATCGATCTGCAGAGTGGAAGGGCAGCTGTGAATCTCTGGCCTCCTTTGGAGAGATCATGAGAAAGGCCTTGTACTTCGGGGGCTGCAGCTCACTCTGGGCTGCACTCCCATGTTTATTTTGGGAGCAACGGAGATGCAGAACCCAGCATGACACTTACATGACAATTTATTTTTAAAGGAGTTATAAATATGTAATTCCTTCGGCAAGAAATCAAAGCTCTTTGGGTATATTTTATAATCAGTTACCGGCATCCTCCTTTGTGAAATAAGTAAGCTAGATTACATTTTAATGCAATTTGCATTGGTGATTTGATTTTCATTTAATTATCAGCATTTTATTTGCTGGCATGTGAGACATGCCCCCAACAGTTGTCTGGCTCAAACCCATGCTATGAGGTCCGTTACTGGTGCCCAGGAGTGAGTGTTTTGAGGCTGGCTCAGAGTTAATGTTCCCTTTCTCACTTCCTAAGATTTTCATTTCCAGGTCTCCTTGATATAAGCCTTCCTTTCTAATATCATAAACAGAAACCCTGGTAGAGCAGAATGGAAAAGAGACAGAATGATGGAAGTAGGCCTATTTTGAGCAGTTTTCTGTGGTGGAGAGTATGGATTTGACGATAAATTTGGGTGGTGAGTTCAATTCCAAGATCAATCACTTACAGCTCAAGTTGGGCACAATTCTTGCTTTCTAAGTCAGAGCTTCCTTGTTTATAAAATGAAGATAATGCTTTCTTCCTCATGGGGCTGTCATAAAACGGAAAAGACACTATGTAAAGCAGGTCATAGTCACTTAGTAAGTGTTAGTTTACTTCTTTACTTAAAACAGAGACAGAAATCATCCAACCTATGAAAAAGATTGAACATTTATTTTATTTTAGGGAGTAGTTTTATCAGTCAGGTTGGGCTCAATTATGCTTCAGTAACAAACCATCTCAAAATCTCAGTGATTTACAAAAACAAAAGCTTACTTTTTATTGATGCTACAAATTCATTGAAGGTCAGTTGCATCTTTATTCTTTGCCATGGATCCAGGAGGATGGAGCAGCCTCTTTCTGGGACATACTAATCTTGGTGATAGAGGGGAAAAAGCTGATGAATTATGAGCTGCTTTGACTCAGAGTGCTACCTAGCACGTTGCCCACATTTCATTGGCCAAATCAAGTCAAATGGGTGAGCATGATGTTGCTCATATAGAGAAGTAGAATTCTTCACCCCTGTGTGGTTGGTGGAGCTGACTTGTTGAATACATAAGCTAAATCCAAGGTCTGCCAGAATGTTGTGGAAGAATCACCCATACACACCACAGAGCCCCAGTGAATCAAAACCTTGTGGTAAGCCCCAGAATACACATTTTTGTACTTTCCACAGGTAATGCTGCTTTGCACTGTCTGGTTAATAGCCAATGTGCTAAAATGTTAAGGTTGACCTAAAAGTCAAGAAAATTAAGATAATGCTTTTGAGAGAAGTGTTAAAAAGAGTTAAGTTTGTCTTTTTTGCTATTTTATAAGTCTTTCTTTCTTCATTCTTTTTCCTCTTATTCTTTTATTGGATTGTTCCATAGCCTCCTTATTTATAATTTAGGAAGCAGGTGAGTTCAATACTTTCTATTTCTCCAAGGGAAATAAAGAACTAGGTTGCTTTTTATTTGTTTGTGGCCCTTCATTGATTTTTTCAATGGGTCAGTGGTTCACAACAGAAAACAGCATCACCACCTTTGACTTAAGTCTTTCAGGGATGCATGAAGATGGATATTGAGGAAGAGTCAGACCTTGATTAGCCATGTGGTTTGGGTACTATCTACCTTCTCCTGTACAGATTGTCTTTGGTTAACTTTTTATTGTTTTTGTCAGTCAATCAAGAATATTGGATTTACCTTTCCAGCCTACTCCTTTTTTCTTTGGTGCAAAACAAGGCAATGAAGGAAACCCACTGAGGATGGGCGTATGAGGGAGGAAGTCATAGGAAAGCTAAAGGGCAAGGGGGCATGTCTAGGTTGAGCACTCTTACTCCACATTGCCTTTTGGATGATGATGTGTTTTAGTCTTTATTAATCACATCCTCTAGTTCCAGATGTTCCTTGGACCAAAAAGAGGGGCCTGAGCCAACACCTCCCCACATGCTACTGGAGAAGGACCCAACCCATGCGTCAGCCCTTGTAAATGTTTAGTGAAGGCATTTTACTAAGGGGAGGGAGCTGGCAACAACTATGTTCTTGGGTCTGAAAACACACTGAAGCACAAGGCTACAAAGAACTCTTGGTGGGATTATTGGAGTCATTGTGGCTTCCTCCCAATCTGATGCTTACTCTGAGGTTTGAGTTGTTCCTCCCATTTCAGTAAATGAGAAACTGAATTGCATAAAGTTCATGGAAGTGTTCAGATACCCTTAGAAGTCAGTGCACACCAGTTGCAGGACCATGGTCTAGCATTACTTTTTTCTTTGCTCTTGTTCTCTACAATTATCTCTGTGTTCAAATGTCTAAGGAGTGCCTGACAGGGCTGGCCTGTGTCTTGGCAGAAGCTCTCTGCACTGAGGTGTCACAACCACAAAGAAGCCCCCCAGCCAGCTCCCCATGCGTGCTGCCCAGTGAATCGCTGACAGCTGGAATTCCACTGGCCGAAATACACTTCAGCTTAAGGTTACAATTTTTGTTGAAATGTCTCTAGGAGGAGTCATATCTCATTTTATGTATGGTGTGTGTGTGTGTGTGTGTGTGTGTGTGTGTGTGTGTTTGCTTTTTGTGAAAATAAAATGTCCTGTGAATTATAATAATGCTCTACAAATGCTTGCTGATTTTTCTTCTGGGAGTGTGACACAGGTGGCTACTTCGTCTTCTACAATATAGATTCATCACGGGGAAGTAGCTGCTGAAGGTCTATCCTCTAACACACTCTTGTATCTAAGTGCATATCATGTGACTGGGTTCTAGCCATTAACATGTGATTGGAAATTGCAGAGTAACACACACTTGTACCCTGTGCCTGAGGAGGACTCCAGCTACATGGAGGTTAGCAAAGGTCATCACAAAACCAGCCACCAGGAATAGAAGCCCAAACACTTCTGAGCACTGCATCCTGGAGTCAGACTCACCGAGGAACACAAAACACATTGGCTGCAGGGAAAGACTCCCTGATCATGGGGACTGATGCCCACAACTAAAGCTGACCTTGCCTTGTCTTTTCTCTACGTGAGTAAAACACTCCATTTGGTGCTGGTGTGGATGACAGAAGGGAAAAGGGAAGCTTGTTCTAGAGCTAATGGCATATGCATCAAAGAGGTTGAAACTTTTGAAAGAAGAAGGAGGCAAATGATTTGAGAGCAGCAAAGTGGAGCAGGGAGTGCTGTCCCCAAGAGAGTGGGACATTAGATCTAGGAAGGAAACCAGCAACAGCTTGAGTGTGTGGCAGAGAAGGAAGATTTAGATCAGGGCAATAATGAAAAGGGAATTAGGAGTTGAGACTGTAGTCCATATAGTATCCATCTAGTTCCCTGTATTTTTATCAAGAGAGTAATTGAATTGGGGAGTTCTGTACTGGGAGATTGCCATATCAGGAGGTGGTTTCCCCCTACAAACATGGATGGACAAAACAGGTTTTGTCCCCTAAAGAATATAGGCCTACTTGATCTAATTGTGCTTCTCTGGTTAGGTTTCTCTTGAAGCATTTTAATATTTGTAAAGAAAATTTGCATGTACATAATAATTTTCTACATTAAGAACTGAAAACATATATATTTCGTCTACTTCTGTAGGCTGATTTGGGAACCGAGCTAGACAATGAAAGCAAGGTATGGGTGTGGGTGTGTGTGGGGGTGTGTGTGTAGTACACAGTAGATGGCCAAGGAGGTGCAGGTGTAGAGTTTATATCTAGGCTCCAATGTTTAGTAGCATATAGTAGTATAACTTTGTACAAAAAACTAACCTCTGTGATCTGTTTTTCTTATCTGTAACATCATTTTGATAAGCCTATGCACTTTGAAAGGTTGTTGTGAGGATTACGTGAAATAATCCATGCAAAGTACACGACATAGTGTCTGGCACCAAACGACCATATTATTGTTGTTATTCTCTTATTACTTTGAAAGGAAATTCTGCATTGCAAATATTATGCCAAATAAACCTTGCCGTGTAGCTTCTAAGTTAGCAAGTATCTGTTTGTACTTAAGGAAAACAGACCTATGGTGTGTTTGCAGTCAGAGATTTGCCGCACCTAATCGGGGTGTATTGATTAGAGGGTGTGCCCAGAGCCCCAGGAAGCCTTAGCAGCCCTGTTTATAAATGGACTGTGAGGCATGAAGTCATAAAGTGTTTTATGGGAAAGCCCCATGAAAACTTCAAGCCTTCTGTAACCCTGATTAAGAATAATTTAAATCATTCATATTTTATTGGAAAACATCAGTGGCTATGAGTTAATCAATTTCAGTTTGATTTTATTTGTGTAAAATTGACATTTTAGAAAGTGAACGTATTGCTCACAGTTACCTCTTCCAATGTGAAATTATTGCAATATTAGTACTAAATGCACTCTGGTTGAATCTATATCATTAATCAAATATTCCCAAATTGAACTCCTAATCATGTCTTTAAGATTAAATAAAAAGACACAGAGGATGCTGGCTGCTTTTTAAGGTTTCAGTCAAGGATGAGGAAGTGGTGGTTCTAGAAAACATTTGCTGTGTTTTGGCAGCCTGTGTCTTCTATCTCCTCTGGTTGCAGGGGTGGTGGTAGGATGAAGAATCCTCTTCCTGGAGAAGGTGCTAGATGCTGAAATGCTAGACGCTTTCCTATTCTTCCCTGCAGCTGGAGTGCGTGTGTGACCAAGGTTCCATCGATCAGACACCACCACCCCGGACTTTGAATTGTTGCTAATGAATCACAGAAGGAGGCAGTGGAGAATCCACTCTGACAGCAGAGGTAACAGTGGAAGGAACTCCAGATCGAAGACTGGTGGTAGCGGCAGTGCAAGGCGCCATCAGGGTTCTTCAGCTGGGGTAGACTTGTCACTGTCAGTGAGCCATAAGTGGGATGATCACATGTCCTAGTTTGCCTGGACAGTCCCAGTTTCTGCCTGGGAATCTCTTCATGCACCCACCACCAAATATACTCGCACATAACCCATTTACTTAGCCATCTTTCCCTGTATAATGGACCATCCATTTGCTCTCTTAATCTAGACCCTTCACATGTACATTGGATTCCATCCCCTCACCTACATTCAACAGTGTTGGTCCTTCAATTACACCTATCAACATATTTCTTCTATTGGATCATTCCTCCCCTTGTATGCTATGCTTTCTGCTTTGACGTGGAAGAGCCAAAATGATGGTGTGTGTGTGTGTGTGTGTGTGTGTAGGCAAGACTTATCTATGAATCTCAGTATTTATTCTCCAAGGCCTTAATTGTAAAATCAATGTAAATAAACATATTTATTTATAATCTATAAAATGAATATATATATATTTAGTAGGGAGTAATGAGGTTTTAAAGCAATATAAGTGCTTATTGTAAGTCCTAGGTTATCCAGAAAAGTTCTGATATAAAAGACTTTTACTTGCTATCTACACAACTACATCCATTCCTGCCAGGCTAAGTAACTAACTTTAGGTTCAAAAATAGTTAAGTCACATAAGAACTAATGCAATTCATTTGGCAATGTCAGGCATGAAATGCTAAGAATTAAAGATGCAACATGGGGAGACAGTCCCACCTGAATGGCTGGGGCTTGAGGTTAGAAAACTCTCGTTCTCCTGGAGAGGCCGAGATTCTCCTGTCTAGTCCTGAGTGTAGCCAATGCTAAATGGTGGGTGGTTTTGATCGAAGGGCTATGGCCTGGTTAAACCATTCTGCACTGGAGGCAGGCATCAGCTTTGTTAGAAGCTGACCTTGGTTCTCCAAAGTGGCTGCACCATTTTACACTCCCACCTTCAAAGGAAGAGAGTTCCACTTAAGCCACCTTCTTGTCAGCACCTGTATCATCAGTCTTCATGATTTTAGCCATTCTGATGCCTATGTCACAGTATCTTATTGTGGTTTTCATTTGCAGTTCCCTGATGAGCAGTTATATTGAGTACCTTTTTATAGGTTTACTGGGCATTTGTATAGCTGCTTTTGTGAAGTGCCTGTTAAAATCTGTTGCCTATTTTTTATTGGGTTGTTTGTCTTATTATTATTGATTTGCAGGGGTTCTTTTTGTATTCTGGATACAAATCCTCCATCACATATAAGCCAGGAGCACTTCCGAAGGCAAATTACAGAACTTGACTAGTGGTGACACAAGCAATAGCAACATCAATTTATCTGATAAAACAAAAGGTCTAGAGTCAGGCAGTGTCTGCCTTATGAAACACATCTGCCATCCTCAGCAGGTTGGCTCTCCTTGCCTATGCTTGTAACATCTTCGTTGCAAAATGGCTGCCATTGCTTCAAGCACTAGGCCTGCATTGGAAGGCAGGGAGTGGTGGGAATACCCAGGGAGGCGATATGAAGAGGTCCTTATATGATGTTCCTTCTTTCAATGGAGATAAAAATTGTTTCTCAGGGGCGCCTGGGTGGCTCAGTCGGTTAAGCGTCCGACTTCAGCTCAAGTCATGATCTTATGGTTCGTGGGTTCGAGCCCCGCGTCAGGCTCTGTGCGGACAGCTAGCTCAGAGCCTGGAGCCTGTTTCGGATTCTGTGTCTCCCTCTCTCTCTGACCCTCCTCTGCTCACATGCTCTCTCTCTCTCTCTCTCAGAAATAAATAAAAAACATTAAAAAAAATTGTTTCTCAGAAGTTCTCTCAAACTTCCTTTTATTTCTTATTGGCCATAATTAACTATCTGACATACATACCAGCAAAAGGGAAAATAAGCATTAGACAATGGTATACTACCCTAAAGCCATGACTGGATCAGCCTCAATCATGATTTGTGCCCTGGGACTGGGCACACCGCACTAACACAGGCACAGTTAGTTAGAAGAGAGGAATAGCTTTTGAGTAGGCACCCATTGTGTCAATATTCAAACAAAGTGATATGTTCCTCTCTGCCGTAGTGAGGGATCCTTTGGAAAACTCTGAGAGACCTTGGTAAGCTTATGGACAGCATAGAAGTGTCAGAAAAAAAATAGAAAACCAAAAAAAAATTAGAAAACCAGGTCTTTTGTCTTAAATGCATAAAACAACAGAAACAACACAAACTCTCATTAAATATCTGATCTCAGAAGAGCCCTGTTGGCTTGAAGAGCTGAATCAGGTTGTTAGGTGTGGTCTCATTATATTGCCACAGTAGGAAGACTGGATTCATCATTACATTGTCCAGGGGAACAAGACCCAGTGAAGTCTAATAGGAATGCTGAGAGCAAGTAGGAGTTAAGGGTCCATGCCTTTGTTTCAGTCTCCTCTGAAAGTAGACCCTGAGGCAAGGACATTATAGGAAGTGTATATGGGAAGTGATCCCAGGAAGGGGTGAGGGACTGAGGAAAGTGAAATACAGGGAGGGGAAGGCAATGCAAAAGCACAGTAAGCATTGGTCATTTCTGTGGGTGGCTGGCCCTTGATGGCTAGGTGTCTCTGAGGAACTGTACAGAATACATGGCACTATTGTTCTCCAAGTGTGGCCCTGGAACCAGCTGCACTGGCGTCCCCTTGCCTGTGTTATTTATACAAATCCATGGCCCCAGGCCCCCAAGCTGCTGAATCAGAATGCTCAGTGGGAGGGGGCCTGGATATTGGCCTAACAAACTCTTCAGGTGACTCATGCATGTTCACATTTGAGAACCAGAGGGTCTGCTCTACAGAGAGAGCACTTATCAACCAGCCCACATCCCCCAGTGAACAAACCATGAGGAATTAACTCCCTTCTCCTTTAAGGTTGCTCATGCACTAGTGCATCCCTCACCACCTGTCAGAGAAGCCCATGGTAGAAAGAAGAGGTTTTCAATGCAGCCGAAGCAAAGTCTGTCCTGGAACATTCATAGGGTGCTGGTTTCCAGCAATTGCTGGAACAGACGGGTGCTGAAAGAATGTGACATAAGAGATGTCTGATCCAGGAGAGGAGAACAAGAAAAGGGCAGTTTAGATCACGACAGCTCTTTCAATACCTGAACTTCATGGAGGAGGCCAGGAAATCACTTTCTAAAGCATTAAGCTCTTTATAAAGGGCCTTAAGCTCCTAGAAGGAAACATACCAGGTAATTGCATAGGACTTTCGGGTACAGAAAACATTAACAAGACACATGAGAAACAGTAGCTATTTGTGCTGCTGTATATCCTCCAGGCAGGTGCAGTGCTTCTATCTGTTGAAAGTGGCCTCAGTGGTGTTTCCCTATTGAGATCAAGTTAAAGAAAATGGATTTTTCACTTTATTGGGGAAGAGCTTCTAAACAGAAGATATTCGTCAGTCTTGCCTCGATTTCTTTGGGAATTTAAATCTGTGTAGATTTGTATTTTTTTCCTTTCACCTCAGGAGAACTTCTACTTTTTTTTTTTTTTTTTTTTTTTTGCCAGCCACTAGTTCCCTTCCAGTTTCCTCCTCTCTCTATGGGCCCTAAAAATGTCACTGGTGGTCATGATCTGGCTTAGATAATTTGAAGAAAGGAGGAAAAATAGCTTGTTGAGACTGGAATGAATGTGAGCCGGTGGGGCAAGGATGATTCATTTGGGCACGGAGTGGAGATTCATCCTACAAGTCCTTTGTACGTGATGTTTGATTCAACACAAGAAACCTCAGATTTTGATTCAGGAGTGTCATTAAGCTGGAGAGGCAGTAACATGAGGTATAAGGACTGAGAGAGAACATATTTGCAGTCTTATTCTGCTGCAGGTGGGAGGTGCTTTAAAACTCAATTTAAAAAGTTAAATGCCATCAGCCATGGCTATTTGGAATTTAAGAGTTCGCATGTGTAGAGATTTCCCTGGGGGAAAAATGGCCAACTTTTCCCTTTTTTCACCCCTTTAGGAGTTTCACGCCAATGCATGTTTCCTAAATACCAACGATATCTGGTGATGACACTTAGTGCATTCCTATCGGTGAGGACTGAAAAATTCCACCACACAGGTCATGGCACAGATTGACTTAGTGTCTGAGAAAGAGTGAGAGTGATTTTCTAGCTTCCTTTGAAGGAAGAGATGGTAGGGTTCTAGAAAGATACAATTCTCCATTGGAGGAAAACTCTTAGGTTCACCTTCCTAAAATGTATCTTTTACCATGTTCCTACTCAGTTCTAGAATCTACATTACTCATAGAATGGCCCGGGTGCCAGCTTAGGCCTCTGCCCTCAGGATCTGGGCAAAATTAATCTCAGACTTTGCAAATTATAGGGCTCTCATAGTGCCCGTGGCCTGTGAGCTGACATACAGATGGGACTGCCAAATCAGACTCATGCCAATCCGAGGTCTTACCCAGTATTCAGTTGTACTAATTTGTTTCCAGGATACAGGCAATCAATAGGTAAGAGAGCTCTGTGGCATCGAGAATGGCTCCCAGGTCTTTCCTGGTTGAAGAAGTCTGTCTGGCCCAGAATAGATAAGGTGTCTAAGTGAGATTGACAGGGATCCTCTCACAGAAATATCTCCATTTTTACCTGCAGAGAATGGTTCAGCTCAAATGCTGATATGTAGGGGCCAGGTCTCACACCTGAGTTCTACTTAGTATTGGTGATCTTTAGCCAGGACTTCCTGCTGAGGACACTTCACAGATGAAATCTCTTTCCCAGGTCTGTGTGTTCTGAGTTTTCAACTTCCCTTTGGGATGCTCTTGCTTCCATTACTGATTCCCTTCTCTTGCTGGCCTCCGTGAAGTGGGCAACATCACTTAGAGTTGTCGTCAGAGAGGAGTCTCGTCTTTTATGTTTCTTTTATCCAACTGAGGCAAGTCACTTTTCAAATTGGACCGTTTATTCACAAATGAAATAAACAAGGACACCCAGGGGAAATAATAAAAACAGGTAAAACAGGTTGGCAAATGCAGGTTTCTGAAATTGCCTTTTCTAGCTCATTTTCAAGCTCCTAGGCTCTTTTATGTCTCCAGTCCTATCCTAGGAAATGGAGTTTGCTACCATCTAGACTCCAAGGCTTCCTTCCCCCTCAGTGCCATCTTGTCTCCATATTCAAAGATCCGTCAAATGGCTCACAGATCTAACAGTGTGGGTTCTGCTGCCTGGGCCCCTTGATGTCTCAGAGTCAAGGAGGCAGTCACCCATCCTGCTGTCATTTGTGTAGGGTTATCTGGCCATTAGGATGTTGTATCTCTAAGGAGCAGTCCCTTTTCCCTATTTATGGCAAATCTGTTGAGACTGAAGCAATGCCATGCTCCCTGTATTCAGGGTATCTCTTGGAACCTAAAAGAAGCCCAACAGTTTTATGCTAAAATAAAAATAAACCACAAAAATATTACCCAAACACCCAGAGCTACAGTTGGAAACAATTTATCTGAAGATCCAAACATTATAATCTCTGAATAATAAAATTATTCTAAAAGAATAAAAATTATTTTCTCTATTTTAAATCATACCATTGTCATAACTCAAGACTCATTTTGTAGTCTTGTCCCCCAGGCTGTGATTGATCAGTCTATGATTCCACAGTTGTTTAACCTGACAGATATTTAGGCAGGCAAATGTTCTTTTTGAATAACAATTGTGAAAGTATAATTTATCCTTGTTGTTCCTTAGTTCTACATGAAAAGTGAATCTCGGGGCGCCTGGGTGGCTTAGTCGGTTAAGCGTCCGACTTTCGCTTAGGTCATGATCTCGCAGTTCATGGGTTCGAGCCCCACGTCGGGCTCTGTGCTGACTGCCAGCTCTGAGCCTGTAGCCTGTTTCAGTCTGTGACTCCCTCTCTCTCTGACCCTCCCCTGCTCACGCTGTCTCTCTCTCTCCTAGAAATAAATAAAAATATTTAAAAAAAAAAAAAGTGAATCTCAAAACTGTACTGGATCTCAGCTCCGTTTGGTTCCATGGTTGACTTAAAGTGTAGTTAAATTGAAAGTGTTACCCAAAGAGACCAGTCTATGAGTAATAATTAACAAATACCCTGGACACTTTGGAGAGAGTTAGCGAGTCTTAACAATCACTTACTCTTCAGTGTTAATTCATCTATTTTATCCTTTCTTTATAGTGGGCTCGAAGGAAGAGAGGACAGTGACACAGAAAGGACTGAGGGCCATTAACATGATTGCTGCCTTCTTGATGTTGTCACCACAAGTTATCATGATGCCTTTAATATGCAATCACATCACAAATGTAACATTGCATTCATCCCTCAAAATATTCCTGATGCAGTTTTAATACTTCTCTCTTTCCCTTAGTGGGTTCAGAAAGCAAGTTTTTCCCATTTGAATTCATGACAGAGGGTGAGGAAGAAGTGAATTCTGATGTCTTTCCAGCATCTCAACCGGGGAATAGGATTTTGAGCAGTGCATTGCTTTTATTTATATCCCAGCAGATCAATATATTGTGTAGGCCTTATAGGTTTTGACAGAGCATGATTCTTATGCGGAGAATCTCCTATAACTATACGAGTCTGGGTCTGCTCTAAGAGACACACAGCTTGGTCTGTGAGAGAGCCCTGTGCGGGAGGAAATGCCAATAGTGAGAGGGTCAGACACTCCAGAGCACAGGCCCCAAGATGCCCAGCCCATAAACGTATTAGCCCTAAATTCTATTGGTGAAAGCTTATCACTGTTCAGTTTTCTGTGGAAAAGAAAGCAGGACCTCAGCCATCTGGGAGTGGGACAAGAGCTGTGTCTTAGAAAGCATTGATGGGGCAAAGTATTTCTGCAGAGACCCCAGATAATGTCAGGGGTGCCGGGCTTGTTCAGAATTTGCAGTCAGGGTCCTGTCCCATTCATTTCCTGGTCAACCACAGCCAGGACTCAGCCCATCAGAGAAGTTGGCGATTCCATAGATTACAGACAGGGTGGGTGGGACAGGGCACGTGACAGGACCAGAGCTAAGCTTCCTATTGGCTGATGCCTATGATGGTCGCATGGGACCTGAAGGTAGATTGGAGAGATGGCCATGATAATGGGAAATTGGCACTTTTCTGGGCCCATACTGGGAGCTTCTCTCCCGTGGTACTTGAGAAGAAACCGCTATAGCTTCAGTTAATACTTGAATTCTACAATAACTTTAATATAAACAGAAAAATTACTTGTACACAATTTTTTTTGTTTCACTTCTTGGCAAACATTATTTTTTTAAAACACTTTTAAACATCATTTTTACCAATTTTGTGAGTCTCCAAAAGTTTACGTTTTCAAACTCAGGGAGTCTCTTAAAAATTATACATTAATTATATACATGTATATATATTTGTGTATATATATATATATATACATTTGTCATATACATTATACACTCTCAGAAGGCAGTATTTATAAGTAAAAAGGCTTCTGGGCCTTAAGTCCACTGGTTGTGTCAGCCTTCCTAACTAGTTGTTTGATCGGTCATTATAGCTGAGTCTTCTTTATTTGTGAAATGCTAGAGGTGGGTAATAGGAACCTCCTTCCTTTTTTCACACAAACACAAAAATCCAGACAATTCCATTTGGATTTAAAATAACAACATAAAATTTGAAAAGGTATTATGTTTAATTTAGTTTAAATACTTAGTTGTATTTAAGCCATCAATTTAATTTCCATTGAGCAAACCTTCTTAGCTAGGGTATGTCCTTTTGATTTCCCATAACCCTTGACTTGGGTAGTATCTGATTGGGCATGACGCTTTGCCACGTGAATGGAGGTGGAACTGTGGCGTCATTAGCTATTTCAGTCTTTCTTCAAGCAAGCCAGACAGTCCAGTCCTGTTCTCTCATCGAAACCCTTATATACCCCAAGTGGCTCTTGTGTTAGGTGTCAACTTCTAGGATTCACCTCCTGCGACAGTGAAGGCCAGGACAGCCAGACACTTGTCATTCTTTCCCATTTACTGGTTTAACCTGTGATGACACTAGAATGGGTCAAGGGCATATCTTCCAGAGGAGATGCAGCATGTTGGAAGATAAATCAGCAGATTAGATTTGTGACATATATCCCTCCCAGAGGAGAAAGCATTGCCCTATCTTCTTCCATAATACCGTTTACCAATGACAAAAAGCCCAGTTGGCTTTGTTGATGAGTGCAATTTTCAGGAACAGTTAGAGGTGAGAGACTGGCTGGAAGTTAGATAAGATTCCTTGTCCTAATTGATGTATTAACTTGAAAAACTCCCTTCTCATGCACATCCAAGGTGGTATGTCTGTTTCCCCATCAAGTAAATGAGACAGTGGAGAGTATTTCAACATTTTCCCAACTAGAACAACATTTTCCAAAGGGTGTTACATTTGAAGAGTTGTAAGTTGTTACAAGACAAAAGACTTCCATGGCTAAATGGGAAATAGTGCGTGAAACAATATTGACAGTTTTGGGTGTTTTTGTTTTTCTGTTTGTTTGTTTGTTTTATTATTTTTTTTACAGCTAGTCTCTACTATGCAGACATGCTTTTGCCCGTCTACTAAGGGAGTTAAAATGAAGCTTTCCCCAAGTTTATTTGAAAATGATTTCAGGTTTTTTTTTTTTAAGAGCATCTTATGACATTAGTGTTCACCAAACTTCTTTCAGCTTTGTGAATGCCATCACAAAAGAGTGCACTAATTATTATAGAAGAAGGTTCAGAGTTTCCAACAAGCCCAATACCCTTAAGGCCCAATGAAGTTCTACATTTTTGGGAACCCACTCTGTATTTCACTGTTTCCATGTTCCAACAGGAATCTTCTACTCTCTCAATGGAGAGAATATTGTCTAAGACTGACTGAAAAGAAACTTATTAAAGAAAGTGCTTCCAAATAATTTGATGTAAATTTCTTTGAATTTTATTGACTCCCTCTCTTTCATATAATTATTTTCCCTCCATTTTCTGAACTACAGGCGAAGGTAAAAGTCAGTACGTGAAAATCTGAACACATGAAAAATTAAAAATGAGAGAAAAGCTTTTCATACAACAGAATTATTCATTTAAGGGGAGTCTGGGTGGCTCAGTTGGTTAAGCGTCAGACTTCAGCTCAGGTCATGATCTCGTGGTTCATGGGTTCAAGCCCCGCGACTGGCTCTGTGCTGACAGCTCAGAGCCTGGAGCCTGTTTCGGATTCTGTGTCTCCCTCTCTCTCTGTTCCTCCCCTACTTGCATTCTATCTCCCTCTCTCAAAAATAGACATTAAAAATTTTTTTAAAAAGATTGAGAACTTGAGTCCCTTCCCTCACCCCACTGGACATGAGTGGGTTGCTTTAGCATATCTAAACTTAGAAATGGCACACCTCCTCTCTCACTCTGCCCAGTGCCCACTCCCAAGATCCCCTGCTAGTCAAGGGACCACCAGCAGGGGACCGCCGCTGGTATTAACAAGATAGGTAAGATCCCAGCTAGAACCTCATTGTCCATTTTTCCAGTCTTATTTGTAGCTCAGAGACTTATTTACTTGTAAAGATTATCATTCTCCATAGAAAATAAATCGTTGGATATCATTTTTATATCATGCATCTGAACTATGTATTCTATTTTGCCAGCTGTTCAAGTTGCTGAGACTTTTCCTCCCTTGGTTGAGAAAAGGGTTTCTACTTTAGATAGTTACAGTAAATCAAAATGTGCACAAACTCGATTTAAAAGGTGTTTCCTGCCTTGTTAACCCAATCATGAAGACAAAGGAACAGTTGGATTGTTACTATGTTGGCAAAAAGCATTAGCTTTCTTGTAAGGGTGAATTGCCAGTTCAGGCATAATTAGACCACTTAAATGCTTATTTTTGCTAGTCAATGGACTGGGAAGTCTTTATCCTTATCATGAGTGATGTAGTTGAAAGACAGTCTCAGGTCTAAATGGAGATGTTCTTTCAGTGCAAGGTAGTTTCTACTGGATTGCTGGACATTTTCATCTCTAGACCTAACCAACAGTTTGGTTTACATGCCCCGAGAAAACTATCACCTCTAAAATATTTCTTCAGCTCCTCATTAAGTAGAATTTCATATACTTGATGACTCTTCTGGATGGTAGATGGGTGAGCAATACCTTTTTGTAAACTTATAAATTTAGGGGGAAGGGGGGACCAATTAGAACACCAAACCCTGACAGTGAATGTTCTTTTCCAGAGCTTCTTATGCTAGCTGTTTGAAAAAAGAGAATATAGTATATAGTAAGAGGTGGGGAAGAGACCAAGATATCCATGCATGTCACCCACCCACGCTCAGTCTGTAGCTCAGGCTTGATGGGAGACACATAGGATGAAAGATGGGTATGATTGGCTGATTTCTCCTATGATGGTGAAGCTGAATGACCTGTCCTTGGGGAAGCTGGGGATTCCAATCCTGGACCAGGCTCTGTTTCTCAAACCAACTCTGTGATCATGGGGGATCAGTCAACCTTTCAGGTCTCTCATAGCAAAATGGGGATTTATCTCTGCCTTGCTTGGATATACAGAATACTTGGAGGTATTCTATTGAGATAATGAGTTTGAAAATTACAGACTATGATGATTAATATGGGCAAGGGACATAGTTTTGTTTTGGGTTTTTTTTTTTTTTGCTTCTTTTATATTCAGCTTGATTTATGTGGGAAGAGCATAGATATTAGAATTGGACCCACCTGAATTTGAATTCTGGTTTTGCTAATTACTCTGTTTCCTAATCTATAAAATAGAGATAGTGACATCTATTGCATAGGACTATCTTGAAGATCTGACTGGTTCTACTGCTTGTAATTATTATATTATCTGGCATTGTGACAAGCGATCTTGTCCTACTTCTTTTCCTCCCTTTGTGTGTCGGTGGCAAATGCACCTTCATCAACTCTCTCATAGGTCACTTATAGCACTTGGTTGTTGGGTTGTTGTTTTGTAAGAAAATGTCGAATTGTGACATCTCCACATTTCCTGCTGCTCTATTTCTCTAACATATAATTATTTCATCATGTAATCTTTTTGAAGACATTTTAAGAATTAATTAATAATCCAAGTATAAGTTAAAATTTATTGGAGGTTACAACCATAACAAGATACCAACAGAATATTTAAAAACCCATCCAAACAAACAACAGAAGAAAAAGAACAAGAAACTCCAACATACCAAATCATACCCCTCCCCCAACACACACACAATGGAAACCAATCAATCAATCAAACAAACAAACAAACAAAAAAAAAAACAAATTTAGCAATACCAAATTCTGGCAAGGATGTAGAACAACTGGAATTCTTATACACTGCTGGTGGGACTATAAATCATCACTACCATTTTGGCAATACCTAGGAAAGCTGAACATATGCTTACCATATGGTCCATAAATAGATGCATATTTGCCCCCAAAATGTACAAGGATGTTCTTGGCAGCTTTATTTATAATACCCAGAAATTGGTAACAAAATCAACTGTGGTGTATTCATACAGTGGAGCACTTTATAGCAATAAGGGGGCAGTAGGAAACTTCCATGCTGTGGTGATGTCTTACATCTAGTTATACAGGGTTATATCTTTTATAAAAAAAAAAAATCACACTTCCACGCTGTGGTGATGTCTTACATCTAGTTATATAGGGTTATATCTTTTATAAAAAAAATCCCAAGTAGACTTGGCATCTTTGCATATATTTCATACTTCGGTTAAAAAGTTTACTGAATAAATAAATATCTACATCATTTTATTTAAAATTTTTTTTTTCTTTTGAATGCTTATTTATTTTTGAAGGAAAGAGAGAGACAGAGCATGAGCAGGGCAGGAGCAGAGGGAAAGGGAGGCAGAGAATCTGAAGCAGGCTCTAGGCTGATCTAGCCCCAATGTGGGGCTTGATCTCACAAACTGTGTGGGAGATCATGACCTGAGCTGAAGCTGGACGCCTAACTGACTGAGCCACCCAGGTGCCCCAATATCTACGCCATTTTAAAGAATTCAGTGCCAAATGACCGGAAGCTTTCTATAATCCATAATTAAAAGACACATCATAATTTCAGAAATCCTAAAATAATAGACAAAAGATGCAACTTAAAATTTAGTACTCATGTATTCAAGCAGTTATATATTGATTTTATTGAGGAATAATTTACAAACAAAAAATGCCCAGATTTTAAGGGTATAATTTAATACATTTTGGTACAGGTATACATTAAAGTAACTACAACCCTATAAAATAGAACATTTCCATCACTACTTCACATTTCTTGTGTTTCTTTCCAGTCAATAGTCCATGCCCTATTCCCAGAGGAAGCTGGCTATTCTTGATTATAGCACATTAGGTTAGTTGTGCTTGTCTTTGAATATGTTATAAATAGAATAATGCAGTAAGTAGGCTCTTGTGTCTGGCTTCTTTACTTGACATTGTGTTTCTGATATTCGTCCAAATTGTTGAAAGTACCAGTGGTTAATTTTTTATTTTATTAATATACCACAATTTCTTTTTCCATTTCCCTGTTTTTAGATATTTAGATAAATAACTCAGTTTGGAGTTATTTATGAATAAAATTGCAGTCAACATTATGCATAAATTTTTCTTGAAATATGTGCACTAAGAAATCCTTGCTTATCCCTAGGTCATAAATATAGTTTCCTTGTAAAAGCTTTGTTTTTTCTTTTATGTTTGTGTGTTTGATCTACCTCCAATTAATTTTTGTGTGTAGTGTGAGGTAGGGATCAAAGTTCATTTCTCCTATGGTTTATCAGTTCCAGTCCAATTTGCTGAAAAACAAAACAAAACAAAACTTTGCTTTCTCTCTTTGATTACTTTGCATCATCTGTTGAAAATCAGCCGCTCATATGTGTGAATATCTATTTCAGGACTTTCTATTCAGTTTCACTGATCTCCTTACTCTTATGTTGATAAATTACTATTTTAATAACTATAACTGTGAAATAAGTATTGAAATCATGTAGTGAGTATTTATTCATTTGTTTTTATCTTTAGATAATATCAATGCATTTGTGAACCTTTTTACGATGGAGATAAACTTCATCTAGTGTCCTAGATGGTAACTTGATTTTATGTTAGATGAGGAAAAAAAAGCACTCAGATTTCAGAAACCTTTCAAATAATGTACTCTAAATACATAAGTATCTATGCTATGTAAAAAAAAAATACCACTGCTTTATCAACAGTAGTATTTGTATTTCTTATGGTTCTATTGACCTTTCTGCTCTTATCATGAAGGTGGTTCTGAGTGGTAAATCTGATCATACTACATAGTGGCTTTGGGAATATAGTAATTGATGAATGTGCTTTTATTTACATTTTGGTCTCTAATATCCCTTTTGGCAAACTTGATTGTCCCAAACATCCCCCTTTCTCTCTTTTCTTCTTTGCTATTTTTTTAATGCTTCACATTCTTCTGGGTTTTTGTGTGTATGATGGTTTGTTTGTTTTGGGAAAGGAAGGGTTATACTATAATCTTAGCCCAGAGCAAATAAAGATTGGCCTTAAAGTAACTAGGTAGCTTCATTTCCCTTTTTGTGAATGATTGGTTGAGATGTGGGAATGTGGCACAATTGAGGACAATGAGAGGTGATGCAGGATAACTTTGGAGTTCATGTGACAAATTTCTGGCTGATAAGAAGAAACCAGGGATTAGGGGCAAGGTAACAGTTTCTCTCCTGATGCTGTTGCTGAGGAATGCTGTTGTGCTGATCTGTGATATCTGGAGTTGTTGTAATCATCTTACGGCCATGAGGAAAACTATAAGGTGACTTGCTGAATTAGGCAAAGTGAGGAGAAGAAAGAAATCTGAGTCCTCAAAGAAATGAGGGAGCTAAAAACAATGTCCTAATATATCCCCAGTCTTCCAGTTATGAGATTTAAAAATTGTGTTCATTGTTTGAACCATTTGAGTTAGGTTTTCTCTTATTTGTTTACTAATGTATGCTACCTGTTAAAACCATACTGCATCTTAGCAGCTCTTTGATGTGCTAAGAACTCATAAAGAGAAAATCAGATAAACCTGGCATTAGATTGAGAACCATAAGATTAAGGCATGATTATTGATGAGTTTTAGCCAATCAAAATGTATGATTCTAAAGGGGGGGCACTTACTTTTATAAAGGATGATAAAATTGGATGGACTCGATATTGCTATGTCTTGGGATACAGTTACTCATGACTCAGGTAACTGCAGATGAATAGCTTACAATGTTGGGAGTAGAAGAAGCAAAACCAACTGTAGAGAAACTGGGAGAAAGCCCATAATCATACATGTTCCCTGCTTGAAGAACCACTGGGCTTTAGAGACTTGAGTAAGACCTAAGCTTTTAAGAGAGATCAAGTAACTCAGCTAAGAAGACTGAAAGTAGGGCAGGATCAGATGGTAGAGCCGTTGTCCATAGGCTTAAGAGCAGGTAGGTTGGGATATATAACTGCCATAGCAAAAAGAACTTCTATTAGTTGTCTGTATCAAAGAGTGGGGTGGGACAGAGCTGTGGTGTTGGTGAACTTCTTTGTTGCAGTGATTAAGATCTGACTAGTTTTCCTGCCTTCGGTGAAGAAACCCAAAGTCCTTAGAAACAAGCCAGCCTCAAAATCTTTAGCTGCTTTATTTTGAAATGAAGTCATTATTTCAAGTTAAAAGTACATAAAGAATTTCTGAAGAGTTTCAAAGGCAGAGAATTTCAATTCTGGTTGTTTGGAAATCATAGGTAGTCTTTCAGGTTTCAATTTTATTGGAGATGATGCTCCATAATTTGAACTTCTGATGCTGAAAATGGAACTGATAATAAGATCCTTAATTCCATTCAACCATTGCTACCTTATTGGCATGATCATTATTAGCAGGTTATCTTGGTCATGCTGGAGGAGGATGAGGGACTTGCCCTCAAGGTATACAACCATAATCCTAGAAACTACCTTTTACAAAATAGCCTGTGTATGGTAGGGAATGGGGTCTTCCACTGGCTTGAGTCACGGTCCTTTCCATTCCAAGCAAAGAGTCTTTTTTGGCTGAATTTCTACTTTTTAAAAACTTTTCCAATGGGAAGGTGTCAACATGCCTGTCATAGAAGGGATGGCTGCATGGAGTTCATAGACTAAACTGCTCAGATTCCTTCTAACCATTGTACACAGGCAGGGGTAGGGATGTATTGAGAGACCTATGTTTCTAGCTAACATGTTAATGTGAACTTTGCTTCATTAATACATGTACATGTTTGCAGGGGTCTCTGGGAAAATAATGTGAAAAACTTTTTTCACAACTCATGTTTACCCCACCATGGGGTGAATTGGTTTTTTTAAAAGTAATGTATCATTAGCTCATTTAAAAACTATAGGCCAAGGAAAAAGATCCACACCGAATATTTCCCATTTTCAGTTTAACACTAGAGATTTTTGTGTTGTTAGGTTTACTGTGTGTATGTGTGTGTGTGTGTGTGTGTGTGTGTGTAAGGAGTATAGCTCTTGAATAAGGATTTTTCTACCATTTTTGAGCATATTTTTTAACTTGAGAAAGAATGCTGTTGGTTTTATAAAAAATTCAGGCCAGCATCTAACTAATCATAGAAAATTGTACAAGAGTTCAGTCCTAAAGTATACATGGATCATACTGAAGTTGATGCTGAGAGCCTGTTCATGGCATGTTACTGAATCATTCATGGAATAACAAACTAACTTATGCTGCATATTTGTAATGTTGAATGATACGTACTTTTTTGCCCTCATTGTAAATTTGAAGCACTTCTGATCTGATTCTATTGCATCTGAGAGGAAATGAGAATTGTTGTTCAATACTATTATGTGACAGAGGTGAAAATATTGAAGCATGGGTACTATAGCCTTTTCCTTTTTTTCACTTTTGGGGAAATCAGTTTGTCTTCATGACTCTCATCATGGTAGTGGGAGGAGGTGCAAATGGAGAAATCAAGAGATTGGGCTGGTGATCACAGGGACTATGGATGAAGAAAGATGGCAGAGAGGAGTCAGGGAAGAATGAGATTCAGGGGGCAGAGGCCACAGTGAATGGGACACTGATAAATAGAAAAACTGTAGTATTTAGTATGTTTTTCTTTGTGTCAGTTTATTTCCATGTTCTGAAATCTTCAGAATGGATCCTACCAAAATTGCCTTTTGCCTTCGAGAACAACAGGAGATGGTCCAGTTTCACATTATGTCTGATTATTTATTCCACCTTATGCAAAATGTTTCTGCCACTTATCTTTCAAGCTTCCAGACTGGTGATTGAAAGGTTTCTTGAAATTATTCCTTGATCTTATTCAGCTATCAGGCAGAAAGTCCTGTAGCTTCGTGAAGGTCTATGAGTTGTTATGTAGCCCAGATCAGGACAACTTGACACAAGAGAACTCTGTTGGTGGTGTCTGGAAATGATGTTTCCCTGACATAGGGAGAGGATCACAAAGAGAAGATCTCTCTCTGTCCTGGCCACCTTTGGCTCTAGTTTTTTTGGTGGCATTTTGATGGCTCATGACCATGAAGTGGCTTTCTAGGGGTGAAAGGTCATCCTAGGGATGGCAGAAAGGAAGGATGGGGAGATAGGGGTCCTTTAGGACACTGTTGAAGCATTGAACTAGTTCTACATTGCCTATTTTGGGGATACTTGTTCAAGTCTTATAGGCCACTATATCTAATTGGTACACTTTTCTCTATTCCTAGCTTTTGTTAATCAACAGTAAATATCCTCTGACAATTAACTCTTTCCTTATATGCAGCCAAAAGCATTACTAACTGGCACACAGCACATTGAAAACTTTTGCCAGCTGTAAGCACTTCTTCATAAAGTGCAACGAAACAAAACAGAAGTAAATTAGAAGCTGGAGCACATAAAAACCTGCAGTTGTCACCTGTGTCATCCAATTCCAAATGTCTGTATTTATCAGAACGGTTTGGCCTTATTGATTGACTTTATCATAAGTAAATGTCATAATTGAACTCAAATTGTAAACATCCATTAATAAGACTGTACAATCAGTCTGTTTTACATATCAGTATTCCAACCAAGATTTTATCTGAAAAAAGTTAAAATAATTGAAAAACCACAGCAAAAGCCAAAGGGAGGCAGGGTCATTGAATGTTGGCATTTGTGTCTATGTACATGTATTAATCACCACATTCATCTGATCATTTAAGTTTATTATTAAGCCCCTTTTATGTGGGATCCACTATTCAGAAGGCTAGAGATACAAGCTAAATTTGACACAGATTAGAACATGTACAAGATTGTGTTAGTGAGAGGTGCCTGGGTGGCTCAGTCAGTTGGGTGTCTGACTTCAGCTCAGGTTGTGATCTCACAGTTTGTGAGTTTGAGCCCCGTGTCAGGCTCTGTGCTGACAGCTCAGAGCCTGAAGTCTGCTTCGGATTCTGTGTCTCCTTCTCTCTCTGCTCCTCCCCTGCTCAGTCTCACTCTGTTTCTCACAAGTGAATAAATGTTAAAAAAAGAAAATTAAAAAAAAAAAGATTGTGTTAGTGGTGCCACGACTTGAGTACAGACTCAGGATGCAAACTATGTAATTGTCCTTGAATCCTGTCTTTTATACACATTCCATGTGCAGTACATCAACAGGTCACTTTCCCCCCACCTGGGCGACACTTCCCAGCCCCAACACCTCCCCAAGCCTCTCACTCCTGCTCCTAGCTCGTGCCATCAGCACCTTCTACCCATCCTGCTTTGCGGGTTGTGAGTTCTTCTCTACAGGGTAACAAGAGTGAGGGCTTTTGTCTTCTTTTTAACATAAAGGAGATCATGATGTTCCTTTCTTTTCAGCTCTCCCATGGCTTTGCATCACTATCTAAAACATCCAAAGTCCTGTTCTCACACAGGATGCTTTATGATAGAGCACTCCTTCCCTCTCAACATCATTTCTACCCTGCTGTCCCTCATTCACTCCTCTCCAGGTATTCTGGGCCCCATCACTGTGTTGTCCACACCAAGTATGTACCCTTCTCAGTAACCTTATATGTATGGCTCACTTCATTCAGGTCTCTGCTCAAAGTCATCCCCAGGAGGCCTGTTCTCAACT
This sequence comes from Hyaena hyaena, assembly GCF_003009895.1. Taxonomy (NCBI): domain Eukaryota; kingdom Metazoa; phylum Chordata; class Mammalia; order Carnivora; family Hyaenidae; genus Hyaena; species Hyaena hyaena. The sequence goes on along the minus strand of NW_024082005.1, from coordinate 230,317 downwards.
CCTTTATATTCTTCTCTATCTCCTGACACTGCATTGTCTGTTTATTCATTTATGGCTTATCCTCACTTTAGCATCAGCTCCATGAGGCCAAGGGCTTTGCTGTTGTAATGAATCCCAATGAATGAATGAATGAACAAACGAACACACAAACTATGGGGTGAGGTGCTTATTTCTTTCTCATCCTGATCCTGCGTGACTGGTGATATCTTCTTGGCCAGTTATGTCTACTCTCTGTGCCTCTGTGTTTGCATTTGTGAAATGAAGGGAGATGTCAAGCCTGGGAGTGGGGAGATTTTTCAAGGGCAGGCCTGTTGACTCCCTCCCTTCCACACTGTTTGGGCGGCTTGCTACTTTGTTTATATACCAGAGGAGCCAGTTGCTGGGCAGGATAGGAAGCTGGACTAGCAGAAGGTGATGACTAACACAGGCATCTCTCCCTTGACCCCTGGCAAGAAAAGCCAGCGCAGGCCACATGGGCAAACAAATATGAAGTCAGCAATGCTCTTCTCAGGGTTTGCATCTTTCCTACACCTTACCCCCCGTTGCCACTCCCCCTACCAGGAACTCAATGGAATCCTGAAATCCTGAAATTCTAAGAAAGTGAATTAGAAAGTCTAACAAATCCAAATGTATTCAGCATATAGTTAATCCTCTTCCAAGTGTCTTGGGAGACATTGCTGCCAAGAGCAGTCTCCTTGGACTCTAACACTTCTGTCCATCTCTGGCTGTCTTCTAGCTGTGTGAGCCTGGGCAGGTGTCTCTACTTTTCTGAGCCTCAGTTCTTTCACCTACAACATGGGGGCAGTAGACCCACCTCACGTTGTTGAGATGGCAGTTAAATGAGGTGACATGCAGAAGGCACCTAGCACAGTGGCGTCAGAGTAGAAAAAGACGGCATCAAGCAGGCAGTGGACAACTCAAGGATACCTTGGCTGATTCTGCCTTTCTGGCACCTTTAAATTCACTCTTTCTATATTTCTGTTCAAATAAATGGCCCATCTTGCATCTAAGCATGGAACTGGGAGTTGCTAGAAATGAGGCTGAGACAAATGGACAACAGTGAAAACATTAATACATCCATAAACCTGGGCCCATTTTAGCAGTGACCCCAGCCTGTACACTGTTTGCAGCACCCGTACCCTCAGGCTGGAGGAGCTCTGAACCCAAGGCCAGGTTTCTTTCTCCCCCTACTCACTGTGAGTTCCCCCCAGGAGGAGGGTCTGGTCTGGCCTGCATGTCCCTAACTGTAACTCCTAGTGTGGTTCTGGGAGAGCTGGTTTCCCCCTCTTTCCCCTCACTGCTGACTCCCCTCCTTCCCTGCAGGGCCTGGGTGGGGATGGGGAATCCAGTTCACTCGTGATGATGACATGTATCAGGCCTGTGGGAAATGGGACAGAATGAGCACACCATCAGCATGTCCTTCATGCAGCTCAACTTGGCCTTACCTTCCATGTTTTGAGCTCCATTGAGGGAGTGTGGGGGTGGGGTGCGAGAAGGGACTGCCTAGGGACAGGTGGAAGTCCGGCCAACCCTCTACTTGATTATGGAGTTTGTCAGCAACAGAACACCTGTGTGGAAAGGCCAGGAATCTGCAGCTTCCTGTCTGTGGGTGGACAAAGGGGTTTTGTTTGCCTGGGAGAACTAGTCTTAGAGCCCCTGGCAACAGAAGTTTTGGAATTGAGTTACTCTCAGATGTCTAATTCAAGCTAAGCGCTGGGAAGGTCATGGATCTACCAGAGAAGGGAGACTGGCCTCTGGGCCAGGATGAGGGGTTGGGATTCCACCCAAGGGGAGAGAGGAGAAAAGCCAAAAGGAGAGTCTCCTGTGTCCTGACATGTCAAACTCATTTCCAGTTTGGAACCTTTGCATGTTCTCTCCCTGGAATGTTCTCCCTCCTAAACCTGTATGGCTTCTTTCTCATTTTGTTCAGGGCTTGTCCAAGGGACACATTATCTGAAAGGCCTTTCTGGAGGCCCCATCTCTCAATATGCTGAAATATTGTCTCCAAGAATTCTACTTGGTTTGTTCAACATGCCTGTGAGGTTCTAAGTTAATATTTGACAAATAAAAGAGTGAATATTTTACCAGGGGTTCCCCAACTGCTGAGTGTATCTTCTTGGTGATCAATTTCCAGAATATAAGATAGCTGTCTGAGTTCAGAATAAACCTTAATAACAGCAATTCATAGGCTGAACTTTTCATTTGGCCAAAAGGAAAAATACTGAGATGAGGACTGACAAAAGTGGTTCCCTCTTGTTCTGAACTGATATTATTTACCTTCAGGGCTCTGAGGATTTCCTCTCACACCCTCCATGTCTGTGGAGTTAAACTCAGGCTGCTGTCTTTGTAAAGTCATTATGAATTTAGCATAAAAGGAATTGCAATTATGACTTCCCTTATACTTTAAACCTCCTTCTCCAAACAAAATGAAGACTGTTTTTCAGTGGGACAAGAGTCACTTTTTAAAACTACAAGCATATGGCAAGCTTAGGTAGAGTGGAAACATTTTGCTTTAACCATCCATGTGTGTCTTTAATTAAAGAATTTTTAAAAAAGAAATACTGTAGAAATGTCAATTATTGTGTCTGTACATCTTATCAGAGTTGGGCAATTCCTAACTAATTGAATTGATCACCATGAGATAGTTCCACTTTGGAGGAGAGAAAAAGCAAGCAAACTGCTGGCCCTATCTAGTTCTTTTATGGATCCTGTTTATTGAGCTGTAATTGGCTCCACCACAGAGCCAGGAACCTCGTAGTCTCATTCAGCCACTCTCAAAATATTTACTGATCACCTACCATGTGCCAGGCTTTTCTACGGGATTCAGCAGTGACAAATGAGGCCATGTGTGTGCCCTCATGGAATTTTCCTTCTTGTGGGAAAGACAGAGAATATCAAAATAAATGAAGCATAGTATATGTTTTACCATGGAAAACAGACAGAACAGGGAAATGGGGGATGTGGTGGGAAATGGGGTTGTTAGGTTAGCTTTTAAGTGACATTTGAGCAAAAGTTAAAGGAGGTCACAGGGCTAGCTGGTGGAAGGGCATGCTAAGCAGAGGGAATGGCCCAAGCATGTTTGTAGAACAGCAAGGAAACTGCTGTGTCTGGACCACAGTGAGCAAGGGAGCAGAATAGAAAGTAAGCCAAAGAGGAAAAGGGATTTCTAGTGCTTAGGACCTGTGCCCACCGGAAGATAAAGCCAATCCAGGGTGTCACTGAGAGGTGACACGACATACCCAGAGTGTGAAAGAGTTCCTGAATTGAATTCTTTGACAGCCTGTGTTATTTTGGTAACAACACTCAAATCCAAAAAACAAAACAAAACAAAACAAAACAAAACCCAAAAAACAAAAATTTTGCAGACAAAGTCATCCCTGGGTACAGTGAGGAGCCTATTGCAAATCCCTATGTGTACTGCTAACACCCACCACCCTGTAAAAGCCTCTGTGTTTTACCTCAGGAATGCTAAAGGCCAAAAGCAAGAGCAATGGAGTTATGAGCCCTGGAACAATTTGCTCCACAAGGTCAAGATTCTTCACTCCCCACTTTTGCATGTCTGGTTGAAAGCAGAGGGTGATACTGGGAAGTGGGGCAGAGAGGCTCAGCCTGGGATATTCATGCCGATGGCCTGATGGTATATTCCTGGTCACAGCAAAGCTCATCTAAAGAGTCTTATGCTAAGATTTCCTGAGTCATTCTTCTCCTCTAAATGTTTGGTATTGATGTACTTGTTCATTTCATGGTTCACGATCTGCTATTTCTGTAAAACCAGGGGCACTTTGTTTAACAGGATTTTTTTTATAGCTATTTTAAGGTTTGAGGAACAGCCTCAGAGATGTTTGGAAGCAAAATGTTGATATTGGAATCACTGGGATTTTGATTTGTTATGAAGACAAAAAGATAATGAGTCTTGGACAGACTTTGACAAGTGGGATGGGGCAGGAAGACCTATTTTGGAAATCCTCAGTGAGGCAGAGGAAGAAGGTATCTGAAGGCTTTGGGAGATGAGAATGTTAGAGCAGGTGTCTAATATGACACCAGCTCCCCCATCTCCTGACTGTATTCTCCCCAGAAGGGCCAGGGGGTAATCCTTTTATCAGACTTGGGTGAGATGTATTTGTGGGGGGAGAAGCCCAATATCCTTGGAAAGCTCTGTGGTGGCTCTCCTCTGCGGGCCAGGAGTGACAGTGGAGGCTGCTGTCTTTAGACTGGACTCCCTGACTTAAGTGTGGTTGATGGAACCTGGGAGCAAGAGATGGTATTTAACTGCCAGACAGGGTGGGTGTGGCTGCTGAAAGGGTTAGCAGAGCCAAAGCAGTAATCAGAATAGTACGACCATCCGAATGTTGCATTGGCTAGTTGATAGTGATAGTCCTTGAACTGAAACAGATGGGTAGGCTACTAAAGGCTTACTTGATTTGCATGAATGGAAAAGCTCTAGATGTGGCAAAGGTCAATAGAAGGTTATGGACCCGAAACCAATCCCAGACTTGGGCTGGTTCTTAGATCCAGAGGCCCTCGAGTGATAGGGAGGAAAAGCCCCACTGAGGAAATCCCACTGCACAGCCAACAGTGTATGTTGTCAGTCTTCCTCCCAACCTTCCCTATGGAGCCCATGGCTGCTCGTCAGGGTGATGGTGCAGGAGGAAAGGGGTGGAACCGGATTTTCAGAAACTAGTGAAACCTGTAGACCCAAAGTGCCACTACCGTCCACCAGTCAGATGATAGATGGATCTTGGTTCTGGTCCACCTCAGAGTAGGTCCTGGGCTCCTCAAAGCCACTCTGTGGTTATTTCTGCAGTTCCAAAAGTCACAGTTGGAAAAAATATATTACCAATTGGCAGCACCCCCACATTGGTCAGCATTGGTTAGATGAGAAAGCATGTCTTCTTTCAGGTTCCTAAATGCTGAGTTTACCCAGTGCTCAGAGCACTTCCCATACATGACTAGCTACTCACAGATGGCTGTCCCTTGGGGCAGTGCCTGCATGGGGTGACAGCTCTGGCTGTCTGGCTGGTGGCTGGTGAGGTCTAGCATGCCGCATAGCTGAGCATGACATAGTATACTGTAGCAGACCATGAAGGACAGGGAAGAAAAATCAGGTCCCAGTTCTGCCATGACTTTCCTGTTGGTGGGCAGGTCACTTTGGTTTTCTCATCTTTAAGAAGAAAGGTGGGGCTACAGGCTAGTGATTCTCAACCTTGGCTGCATATTAGAATCACTCAGGGAACTTAAACATTACTAATCCCTAGGCTCTATACTAGAGATTTTGTTCATTGGTTTGGGGTAGGGACATAGCACTGACATTTTGAACATCTCCTCCAGGCAATTCAAATGTGCATGTTGGATGGGCTCATCCCGAAGGCCCCTTCCAGCCCTGACAGGCAGAGTCCCCACAACGTTCCTCATCAAGGAAGAGAAAGAGACTCTGATATATTTGAAGTCAAAGCTCCAAAGGGCCTTTGGAGGAGAAAAACCTGAAAACCCCTACTCCTAAAATTCAAATTGCAGTATTTCTCCTCTGAGGGAGAACTTTGGCCAGACTACAGAGAGGTTGGGTTGGGGAATAGCCTTAACATTTGTTCCAGCCATTTCAGTGACATTTTGGAGAGTTAATCAAAGATCTATCTACCGTTGTCTGCCTGTGTCCTAGACAAAGGCCAAAATCTGTCCTTGTGTTTAATATATGCCTTGTCATACCATGGTTATTACGTAGATTCAGAAAGAGACCCATACTTTTGTTTATTGAGGGCTGCTCTCACTTCTGTGTCTTATTCCTATCTTCATCTCTGGCTAGCCTTTGAAAAAAGGTTGCTCCTATTCTGTGAATAGTAGTATTGGTTCTAGTTTGTGAGCCTGACTCAACCACAAACTAGCTGAGTGACCTTGAAGAGGTAGGTATCTTTTTCTCCCTGGGCACATGTTTCTTTTTTTTTTGTAATTTTTATTTTTATTTTTTTATTATTTTTTTTATTTTTTATTTTTATTATTATTATTTTTTTTACAAATAGTTTATTGTCAAATTAGTTTCTACATAACACTCAGTGCTCATCCCCAAAGTGCCCTCCTTCATGCCCATCCCCCCCTCCCCCCCACATCCATCAGTCCTCAGTTTTTGTCAGCATTCAAGAGTCTCTCATGGTTTGCCTCTCTCCCTTTCCCCCACCATTTCCGCCCTTCTTCTCCCCCTTGGTCCTCCGTCAAGTTCCTCCTAATCCTCCTATACGTGCAAACATATGGTATTTG